>NW_024097444.1:0-73910 GCF_016545835.1 Crotalus tigris
GGTGCTTTGGAGAATAACTTGACTCCCTCCTCTTTGGGGCAGCCCCTGAGATACTGAAAGGCTGCTATTATATCCTCCCTCGTCCTTCTCTTCATTAAACTAGACATACCCAATTCCAGCAACCGTTCCTTATATGTTTTAGCCTCCAGTCCCCTAATCATCTTTGTTGCTCTTCTCTGTACTCTTTCTAGTTTCTCCCCTTACCTAACAGAAGTCCCAAAGAGATGTAGAGTAACACTCAACTACGATAGCAAATGCCTTTTGAATCTCACAGAGACAGTGACTGTGTGCGTGGCAGGTTCTTTCTATGTGTGTGTGTGTGTGTGTGTGTGTGTGTGTGTGTGTGAGAGAGAGAGAGAGAGAGAGAGAGAGAGACTTTTGGACTTCTTTCTTGCCTGTTGTGAGCAAAAAAATTGCCTCTTGAGACAAATCAGCCAAGTTTTCTGAGTTCTTTAAAATCATGTTTTTAATTAGCAATATGCATTCAGAACTGAACAAGGATAATTTCCTGGAGAGTCAGTTACCTCCTATGGCATGGTTATTGTCTTAGCAGACGAGCAATTTGTGAAAAGTCTTTGGTCACTGATGGCTAGGCAAAAAAAAAAAAAAACACCATGCATTTTCAGTGGACTGTGGCAGCCAAAGATTACAAACTGGGGCCCATGGGAAACTTTTAGAAGCTTAATGGGTAGAATTTCTGTTTATTTTCAGAACAGAATGATATCTGGGATTTTGGGGAAGTAAAAAAGCTGTAGTGTATACAACACACTGTACATTTTTGGCACGCGTGGGGAAATCAAGAAAGCTTTCTCTTTGAGTCTTTGTTGTTATTTTCTTCTCCTGGCAAAACTGTGTTCAGTTCTTTGTGTACATTTCCCCCCCCCTTTATAGAGCTCTGAAATGAGGAAGCAATAGGTGTGCCAGTTAAAAGATTATAATATGCCTACAATCTAGTGCCTCGTTTGTCTTTTGTTAACACCACTACTATTAATATGCATGCTTAGGTTATACTCCAGACTATCCAAAATATAATTTTGTTAGCAAATCTCACCCTACGATGAGCTTGCATTATTTACCCCTATAAGATAAGATTCTGAATATATTTTAAGAGTTCTATGAGTTGATTTCCTAAGGTCTTTTTTTAGAAAAAAAACAAACCAGAATCAAATAAAGTTTGGCTTGAGACGCAAATGCTACATAAGGGAGCCTTTACATCCACAGCTACTAATTGGCTGGGTTCCCACAACATACTTAACAGGGTCAGTTGAAGATTAGCGTGGCATGGGACTGCCAGAATGGGTTAATGGTCAACTAACTCCTGGGGGGTTTAAATTTAATCTGAAACAGACCCTGTTATATAGAAAGTTACACTTGCTCTCTCCCCATTGAATTGGGTGATGGAACCCTTAAACTCAATCCATTAAGTTTTTTTTTTTTTTTTTGCATATTTAGACCTCCAAGAAAAAGAGCTGGAGAAAAAGTCTTAGTTGAACAAGAACCTGAAAATTCTGCAGGGCTGATTGGCTCATCTGGGTGGGCGGTTTCAACCGCTGCTTGCCTGGCCAATAGCAGGAGGCTAATGATGTCAGGAAGGATTGCCAGGTCATTCCAGGAATGCAGGTAGATACATGAGTTTCTAGGCCAATGATGGCAAACCATTAGGGCTTGGTGAGCCCAAAATTAGGAAAATACCTAACTTTACTCTGCTGGTGTGTCACACACCCTGCTCAAGCAAATGGTATAGGAGACCCTTACGCCATTTCAGACAAATGGTTGTCCAATCTCTTCTTCAAAATCTCCAGTGAAGGCAAGCTGTTCCACTGATTAATTGTTCTAACTGTCAGGGAATTTCTCCTTAGTTTCTAGGTTGCTTCTCTCCTTGATTAGCCTCCTTTTGAGAGCAGGCAACAGAATTTCATTTTTAATGCAGGCCAGTGTGCTCACAGTAAAAAATGACAATAAAAGTTGTCCTGTCCTGTCCTATTCTATCCTGTCCTATCCTATCCTATCCTATCCTATCCTATCCTATCCTATCCGCTATCCTATCCTATCCGCTATCCTATCCTATCCTATCCTATCCTATCCTATCCTATCCTATCCTATCCTATCCTATCCTATCTCCATCCATTTTCTTGTCTTGCCTTCAGGTGCTTTGGAGAATAGGTTGACCCCTGTTGTATACATTACTTACCCTCAGGTGATGGTCTCTTTCTGTTGACATCCCCTATAGTCTACTCTAGGTTGCTCCGGGTTACATAAGGTGTTTATTCTTGAAGCAGCTTTGGGGAATGCCCTTTCACAACCTCTTCAGCCTCTAAAAACTAGACAAAACCATGCCCTATTCCTGCACCATTTCCAGAAAGTCCACAAGAACGCAACCCATTCTCACACATCCTTTGCAGCCTCCAAAAATTTCACGAGAACAGGGCGTGCTTTCGAAAATACAGATAGTGTTCGACTTACGAACACAATTGAGCCCATAATTTCTGTTGTTAAGTAAGACATTTGTTTAGTGAGTTTTGCCTCATTTTACAACTTTTCTTGCCACAATTGTTAAGTGAATCACTGCAGTTATTTAAGTTAGTAAACTGGTTGTTAAGCGAATTTGGCTTCCACATTGCCTTGGCTTGTCAGATGGTCACAAAAGTGAGCATCTGATCCTGCAACACTGCAGCCGTCATAAATATGAGTCAGTTGCCAAGCATCTGAATTTTGGTCATGTGACTATGGAAATGCTGCAACAGTTGTCAGGAAAATGATCACAATTCACTTTCTTCAGTGCTGTTGTAACTTCAAACTGTCACTAAATGAATTGTTGTAAGTCGAAGACTACCTGTAATTGTTTTCAGATTTTGGTGAATGCTGGCATGTCATCCAAAATGTCATGGCATGTCACCTTTGACACAGGCATCATAGATTCGCCATCACTGTCCTAGGTATCTCCTGGAGCAAGTGGGCTGGGATCTGTAGTCCCTCCTTGTGACAATTTGTATTGTCAAACCCACCACACTAACCATCACTGGTTAGTGATGGTTAGTGTGAGCCGAGGTGGCGCAGCAGTTAGAGTGCAGTACTGCAGGCCACTTTAGCTGACTGTGTTCAGCAGGTCAGCGGTTCAAATCTCACCGGCTCAAGGTTGACTCAGCCTTCCATCCTTCCGGGGTAGGTAAAATGAGGACCCAGATTGTTGGGGGCAATGTAAATATATATATACATTGCTTACTGGTGTACACCGCTTAGAGAGTGCTTGCACTTAAAGCGGTATATAAGTCTCATAAATAAATAAGTCTCATAAATAAATCACTGAGATCTGATAAGCTACGTACAGGTAGTCCTTGAGTTATGACCACAATTGTACCACAAATTTATTTTTCTAAATAACTAATAACTGTGGCAAGAAAAGTCCTAAAATGGGGCCCCATTTTAGGACTTTTCTTGCCACAGTTATTAAGTGAATCATTGCATTTGTTAAATTAGTAACATGGTTGTTAAGTGAATCTGGATTCCCCATTTCCTTTGCTTGTCAGGAAGTGGCAAAAGGTGATCACCTGACTCCGGGAGACTGCAAGCATCTGAATTTTGGTCACATGGTCCATGGGGATACTGCAACAGTTGTCAGGAAAATGGTCACAATTCACTTTTTTTAGTGCCATTGCAATTTCAAACGTCACTAAATGAACTGTTGTAAATCAAGGACTACCTATATGTTCTTGTCTGGCAGGCATTTATTTTAAATCCCCCCAAATATTTCTAATATTATTCTGGTCCTTCTAGTTCAGTTAGAGGGTAATGAATATATCAGTTATGATTTGGCCTACTTTCTCATTTCTCCAAGGCAAACCAAGGTTTGCATCATTTTGGTCTTCTAAAATCCTGAAAAAAATAATATGAATTTCTGTAAAAGTATACTTTATGTATGCATTTTTCCTACCAATTTTCTCTGACATGTTTTTGAAAAATTTTCCCCATTTATGTGTAGGTTCTTTCTATGTGTGCTTTTTCAACCTGGCAAATTGCATTAACAAAATCAGAAAATATCGATTTCAAAGGCAACTATGTATCAGTTTACGCATTGAATCAAGATGTATATATTAAATAAAATAGCATTTAAAGATGAGCTGAATTAATTTTTCCACATTTGTGCTGTCCACACTGTATCGTTTACAAAGTAGATTGATGGTCTTTTCTTTCAAAATTAGCTTTCTAAGCATTTCTCCATATCTGGACTGCAAAAATCTGGGCAACTATTACATGGTAACAAAGATTTAACCATTTCGTGGTTGTCTGGATTTTGCAACATTAAATATGGTGGTCCTACTGTTTACAGAAAGCAAGTGTTCAATGAAGGCCAGTGTCCAAAATGGACGGGGCCACTCATCACCCCCCTTTTTTGTTTCTTGTCTTCTCTTATATGAGCCGTGGTGGTGTAATGGTTAGAATACAGTATTGCAGGCTAATTCTGCCTACTGCCAGGAGTTTGATCCTGACTGGCTCAAGGTTGACTCAGCCTTCCATTCTTCCAAGTTGGTAAAATGAGGACCCAGATTGTTGGGAGCAATATGCTGATTCTGTAAACCACTTGGAGAGGTAAAGCACTATGAGGCGGTATATAAGTCAAAGTGCTTGTAGCTCTCTTCTCTTCTCTTCTCTTCTCTTCTCTTCTCTTCTCTTCTCTTCTCTTCTCTTCTCTTCCCTTCCCTTCCCTTCCCTCTTTCTCTTTCTCTTTCTCTTTCTCTTTCTTTCTTTTTCTGAGAGCTTCCTTTTTTCCCTGCTTCCTTCCCCCCCAGAAATTGCTTAGGAAGTTATTCATTTGCTGAAGTATTTTGAAATTAGGATGCTTCACGCTACCAAGTTAGGGTCACTGTAGCTTTTCATCAGGTTTTCTTTCTTTGCACCCAAATGCTAGTTTGGTGTAGAAGTTAAAGCTCCAAGCTAAAAACCAGAGACCATGAGTTCTAGTCCCATTTTAGGCACAAAGCCAGCTGGGTAACCTTTGGCCAGTCATGTTCCCTCAGTCCTAAAAAGGAGACAAGGACAAACCACTTCCGGAAATCTTGTTAAAAAAATTGCAAGTAACCAGGAGCCAATGGTCACTCAAACGGAGACATGCACACACAAAAGCTGGAAATGCCAGAAATGGAAAGTCTAACTGCTTGTATGTAAGGAATGTATTTTGCCACTGATCCACAACCTTGCTGCAATTTTATCAGCTCTTCCTGGGAATAGGGTTTTTTTCAATCAGAAAAGTGGCATATATATGAGGGGGGAAAACATTTACCTTCTTTAGCTCTAATGCCTTATTCCAAAATTTGGTTCTTTACTTTGGGAAAGAATGCTTTTTAATGTATAGAGTATATTTTACTTGTTGCCATAGGATCTAAATTGCAATCTGTCCATTATTCAATGCTGCAGATCATCTTCTAATACCAGACTTGATGTTCTACAAAGTAATTTATTCTGAAGGGAAATGCAAAATTCTTTTCTTTCTTCCCTCTGAAAAATAGAAATTATACCATTTACTTTATATTGCAGTATTACTTTATATTTCATCTTATGATCCTTTTGACAAATTGAATAGAAGGAACGTAAAAAGTATGCTTTCAGCAAGCTATTGAAACCAAACATTGGCTTCAACAGCAAACTCCACACCTCTGACCTCCATCTCCTAAAAGTGTCATCTAGTGTGTTGAGGAAAGAAGATTAAATCCTCGGGGTGGGAATGAAACCAAGGTTTAGTAATGAATGAAAGTCCAGGGATATGTTCTGTCTTGGGGAGAGAGAGAGACAGACAGATTCGATACCATTCGTCTTGATTTTATTGGTTCGGCTTTGATCTGCAATGTTGAAAACCGCTTAGAATAAGCATCAGTACATGTGCGTGCAACTAAGCAATAAAAATCGTACTCCAAAGCACCTTATTAAAACAGAGTGATAGAAAATATACGGGAAAGACGTGCAGAAACATAATAATCTAAATTTTGGAAAAATGGATTTTTTTCCTTGCATTGATATTCTCTCTATGAAGTTTACCCATATGAGAAAATAAATAAATAATAAAACAAATCATTGTTTTTCAGTTGATTTCTGTGTCCTAAAATGTAGGACAAGGAGAAAACAGTCGGGACTGAACACACTCAAAACTGTAGAGATGATTGTAGATTTTGGGAGAAGCCCTCCTATTCTACCACCTCTTACAACACAGTATCAACAGTAGAGATCTTCAAGTTTCTAGGTTGTATAATATCTCAGGACTTAAAATGGACACCTAACATCAAAAACATCATCAAAAAAGCACAACAAAGAATGTTCTTCCTGTACCAACTCAGAAAGCTCAGACTGCCGAAGGAGCTGCTGATACAGTTCTACAAAGGAATTATTGAGTCTGTCATTTGCACCTCTATAACTATCTGGTTTGACACAGCAACCAAACAACACAAACACAGACTTCATTGGATAGTTCAAACTGCAGAAAAAAATAATTGCAGCCAGCCTGCCTTCCATTGAGGACCTGTATACTACACGAGCCAGAAAGAGGGCTGTGAAAATACCTACAGACCCCTCACATCCTGGACATAAACTGTTTCAACTTCTTCCCTCAAGATGACACTATAGGGCATTGCATGCCAAAACAACTAGACACAAAGACAGTTCTCCCCCCACCCCACCCTGTCATCACTTTTTTAAGTAACTAATTCCCACAACAATTGTCTATGCCCTGGGATGTCAAACCACCTAGTAGGGCTGTATTACTTATTATCTCTCTCATCTATCTTATTACCTATGTCCTTAGATTCTTAGGACTATAACTTGTTGTTGTATCTCATGATTTATGTTGATTGCTTTTATTTAGTATCCTATTACTATTTATGTTGATTGCTTTAGTGTCCTATAATTATCACTGAGTGTTGTATCTATGATTTATGATGATTGTATTTTATGATTATGAATATCACTTGTTGCTTGTATGTACACTGAGAGCTTATGGACTGGAGACGAATTCCTTGTGTGTGTCCAATCACACTTGGCCAATAAAGTATTCTATTCTCTTCTGTTCTGTTTTTTCCTGGTTACAAATATCAGTGCAAATAAGCTGCAACAATTCTGCTTGAGATCCTCATTTATAGCTTCTTTGGGATAATACATAATTTATTATGGAAAGCTAGATCCTACATTTTCTACATCCTACATTCTACATCCTAGAAAATTTAGCTGGACTTTTAAAAAAAATCCCTTCTTCTCCTTCAGATGACACACATGACCGATACGGACAGGTCCTCAGATCCTACAGAAGAAGAGAGTTCTAAAGAGAATTGTCAGAGCCCAACTCTTGGAGGTGGTATTTTGAAGTACAAGACCCGATCTCAAGGTATTGTTATTTTTTTATATTGGATAAAGAAACATGGAAGAGTTGGAAGACTGTTGAGGTCAGGTTTACCAGCATACTGTTACCTCCTTGAGAAACAAATTATAGTTCAGAGGAAGAATAGAGTTATCAATGAGAAATACCTCTACTGGAGTTCTTAAAGGTTTCTGATACTTACAGTTAAATCATACCGAGCTACATAGGTGTATCATTTCGTTCCCAATAAAGAGCAACTTCTACTACTCTTATCTTTGAGGCTAGATTTTTAAAGTTAAAGTAGTGCTGGACCAAAAGACTTATATTATTTTCTTTGCTGAGCCATATTCCATCTCCTTTAGTTATTTGAGGTACTTATGGCCTCTGGATTTGTGACCTTTTAACAGTTAGAACATGTATCTCAAATCAGATTTTAATAAAATGGTAATAATTGAGAAGGGTCAAAGCCTTTAAAAAGATGAAACACAAAGATAATTACGGCAGCAGTGTAAAAAGAGCCATCTTGCTGCTCTTCTATGTGAGGACAGAGAAACCCATCAGTGTTGGCAGAACCCAAGGACTGTATCAGGTGAACCTCTTCAAAGCAGGTTCTCCACAATTTTAGGATTGCGATTAAGAAAGATTGTGATCTTCACACCATCCTCCAGTTGGCAGGGGGATTTAGAATTGGATTACTGCTGCTGATTGAAGTACACAGGATGAAAGGCATGAGAGAAAGTAATTCATAAAGTTTCTCACTGTCTATCCTTTGAGGGTTTTAAAAATATCAATCAATCAATCGGTTTATTACAGCCATAAGGCCAGACATAATCAAAATATAACAACAGTGACAATTTTACTTTCATATTTACATAATATAAAACCATCAAACAATCAATGTAATATAATCCGAAATTCTCAAAATAAAACATCATATTAAAATTTTTCAGACCTTGATAATGGTGCGATGTATTGTGCAAATGGTGGCACAAAATTGGGCAACCTGAATTGATATTTTTGGATCCTTATCCGAAAGTAGCAACTTTAGATAAAATTCATATCCCCTACCTGGAAACTTCTTCAATATCGGATATATAAAAATCTGTCTAGAGTCTTTATATAAAGAACAATGAAGCAGCATATGGCTTAGAGTTTCTGTAGAGCCATCACCACACAATTGAAGGTGCATAGGAATGCCCTTAAACTGATTTTAAAAATATGAACCTGCACTTGATTTGATTGTATGCATAAACTATTTTTTGCTTTTTTACCTGGAGCTCAGATACAGAATAAGAGTTCTGTCTTTTTTTAAGTCAGTAAAAAGTGCTGTTTATTTGTGATTAAATATGCATTTTGATTTTAAAAAAGTGTGTTCTGTCATTTCCTTAATAAATTACCCCTGCCCATATAGCCACATGCATGCATATGGGCACACACAAAGATAAAATTTATTATTGTTGTTTAGATGTTTTAAGAAATGCATCCACCCATCATTTCTCAATGGACATTCTAAATTCCATTAGAACTGACAATCTTAAAAGAGGCTTTGATGCGTGTATAATAAATTTTATCCCTGGGTTATTCTTTAGGGGCGGCAACTCGCTTAGAATCTGTGGGAGAAGATGATGAGTTGACAGTAGAAAATGGAGATGTGAATTATGAACTACCAATGAAATATTCCCGGGGAGGCAGAAAGCATTCCTTACCGCAGCATTTGGACACAGGAACCAGACAAGTGAGGAAGAGGGGGGGGGGGGAAATGGCATCATTTGAGCCAAATAATTCCTATTTTAACTATTGGTAATTGATGGAGGGAGCAAAGATTAAAACAAACTCAATCATGAACCAGAATGCAAATGCTGTACAGGTAGTCCTTGACTTACAGCCAACATTGGGAACACAACTGTTGCTAAGCAAGGTGGCTGTTAAGTAAGTCGCACCTGATTTTGCAATCTTTTATTTTTGCCATGGTTGTTAAGCGAATCGCTGCGGTTCTTAAGTGAATCGGGCAGTTATTAAGCGAATCCAGCTTTCCCCATTGATGTTATTGCTTGTTGGAAGCCAACTGGGAAAGCCTCAAATGGAGATCACATGACGCTTGGAGATTGCAGCCATTGTAAATACAGGGCAGTTGCCAAATGCCTGATTTTCAGTCCTGATCGTAAGTCATTTTCAAGTGCTGTTGTAACTTTGAATGGTTGCCAAATGAATGGTTCTAAGCTGAAGACTACTTGTAATTACAATTAAGGAGAATATTTGTAGCTCAGGGTTGCAAAGAGGGGTCCTTGATGCTCTCTGAGCTTGCTCGTAATTCATATGCCAGCAAAGGTTATTGTGGTGCCTTATTTGTATATAGTAGACTATTTATTTAATCTGAATAAAAATATACAATATATTGCAGAAAATTTTGGAAGATACTACCTTATGTTCTCTGGTACTTATCTTGATTTATTTTCTACCCTGTTTATACATACACACAAACATACATATATATCGTAAGCCCTAGCCCAAATATAAGCCCTAGTTTTGGGGCGAGGCACGCATTTAAAAATCAAGCTAGGGCGGGGGTGGGGCATGGATCTGCCCCATGCTCCCACACCCACTTACCCCGCAGCCAGGCCTCTTCTCGCCAGCTCACTTCTTCTGAGGTGTCTTCTGCAGCCAGGACTGCATTTCTCAGTCAGAGGCCTTTCCAGAAGGCCACTGCAGCCGAGAACCAAGCTGTGGATTCAATCCATAGCTCGGTACTCAGCTGCAGAGGCCTTCCAGAAAGGCCTGACTGCGAAATGCAGGCCAGAATGCAGCTGTAGAATTAAGCTGCTCCTTCAGCCGCAGTAGAAGTGGACCTGCTGGGTGGGGTTATCGGTGCCAGAGATGAGTATAATAGACATCCCCTGAAAATAAGACCTGGTACCTCTTTTGGAGGCAAAAAAAAAGACCCAGTCTTATTATATATGTGTGAGTGTGTGTGTGTACTGTATATATGTGTATATATGTATATATGTATGTGTACACATACACACACATTTAGGCACTTGCATGTAACCATGATCTAATGACTATTTACTAACCGGAAACCAAGATTAGACAGCCTATAATTGAAACAGAATCATTCTGAGTTTTTTTGCAATTATTGTGTTTGTTCTATTTCTGAAGGAATACCACATTGTTAAGAAATCCACTCGTTCGTTGAGTGCAGCTCAGGTTGAATATCCGTGGCGACTTACCCAGCCATCTATTATCTCCAACATTGTTCTGATGAAGGGGCAGGGCAAGGTAAGAATGAAATAAAAAAAGACTTTAATATTGTGTGTCTGTCTAGGAATCTAAGTCAAGAACTCTTCTGAGGACCCAAGTTGCAGAGGGCTGTTCTAAAATTTATTATAGCAAAAGAGATGCTATTCCAGAATTTGGAACCACTTAATACTGGTAGTTGGTGCAATGTAGGGGAAAAAGTGATATCCACAGTTCTTGAGAATATGGGGTCACTGATGGTAAAAGTTTTGGGGTCTGTATAAACACCGTATACTCCATTTAGGTTTGTTTAACACTGCAGAGTCCACTGTTTGTGATTAGAAATTAATCAATGATGAGAGCCACTTTAGTTAGTGGTTAAAGCATCAAGCTAGAAAGTAGGAGACTGTGAGTTCTAGACTGGTGGTTCTCAACCTGTGGGTCGGGACCCCATTTGGGGTCGAACGACCATTTCACGGGGGTCGCCAAACAAGGCTGTCCGCCATTTTTTTCCCCTTTTCTTTGGCCACGTCCCTGGCATTCGGTGATGTATAAGTGGTTGGGGGTCACCACAACATGGGGAACTGTATTATGGGGTCGCGGCATTGGAAAGGATGACAACCACTGCTCTAGACAATGGTGGGTTTCAAATATGTGAACAAATAGTTCATTGTGTGGCTGCCGCTTCTGGAAGTCCATTCTGGGCCTGGGCAACAAAAAATTAGCTACCGGTTCTGCCAAAGTGGCTGAATCTCACCATTGGTTCTAGACCCACCTTAGGTGCAAAACCAGCTGTTGACTTATTGGGAAGATTCTACTTGGGTTGCCTCTGAAGAAGAGTCAGGAAATTCGGTGCAGAACTTGATTGCCAGCATTTTAACAGATTCAGTGAGGTTTGCCCACATAATTCTAATTTTAATTGGACATTTGCCTATTCATTTCAGGTCTCTTTCTCTTGCAGTCTGCCCATATCTTAACATATTTTGCCAAAGCTATATTTCAGGCTCCCATTGAAAATGCAGCATGCAGATACTTCTGTTGGTTCTAAAACCTAGCATTGTGCTGAGATAGTATATTCTCCCTTCCTTTAAAAACTTTTTCTTTCTTACTGTTTAACAACAAAGATGAAGAAACCAGTTTAGTTAGTTCAGTTTACTTGATCAGATTCTTGTTGTTTGTGATTTGGGAAGTTATGGGATATTTGTCTATGGAGATTCTTATGAGGCATTTATTCCTCTCCTTTTACCCTAATTTGTACCTATGCTGCAGGGTCTTGGATTCAGCATTGTGGGGGGACAAGATTCTGCCCGGGGTCGTATGGGCATTTTTGTAAAGACAATTTTTCCAAATGGGGCTGCAGCAGCTGATGGCAGGTTAAAAGAAGGTACGCTTGCAAAAAAACAGATTTTGGTTAGCCTCACAACTTGTTTAAACTAACTACTTCCCAAGCCCATATTTACCTATCCTACCTGTTCCTCCTGCCAAACATGTAAGCTGGAGAACAAAAACTCATGACCAAGCTGAATACAGGTAGTCCTTGACTTACAACAGTTCATTTAATGACCATTCAAAGTCACAATGATGCTGAAAAAAGGGACTTTTGACCGTTTCTTTACACTTATAACATTGCAGCATCTCTGTAGTCACGTGATCGAAGTTCCGGTGCTTGGCAACTGGTTCATATTTATGACCGTTGCTATGTCCCAGTTTCACGTGATCCCCTTTTGCAACCTTCTGACGAGCAAAGTCAGATTCACTTAACAACTGTGGCAAGAAAGGTCGTAATATGGGGCAAAGCTCATTTAACAAATGTTTCACTTAGCAATGTAAATCAATTGTGGTCATAAGTTGAGGACTACCTGTAATTTGTTGACAGAACCAGGCTTTCCTTCTGTTCTTGGTCCGGAGCAAAAGAAGGAGAAGTGGTTAATATAATGTAAACTGCTCTCTTTGGAGCCATGGCTTTGTCCCTTCCAGATACTTCCTTCCAATATTTCAGATGTTTCAGAAGAGAGACATCTGAAATACTGCTGTTTTTACACAATATACACCAGATTTTTTTCTTGCTAATGTTGTGTAGGGGACAGTTCCTTCGATAGTTTGTGTAATGCGGTATAATGTAATTATCTTGTAACAAACCATATCCAAAAGCTATAGTTTGTGCTATACCACATTTGGTGACAAACATGTCTTCACCCAAGATCCAGGAAAGAGTGGAAACGATAATTCAGCCTCCCATTCCCACCCATAAGCCATTCTGCAGCCTGAAATTTGATGAGATTTCATGCAAAGAAGTTCAGCTTTTCTGCTTCTGGGCCATGTATTGTGGATTGTTCGTTCCTGCAAATTCTCATTTTGCTACCATTCATGGATAAGAATGACTCCTAAGCATTTTTCCTTGTTGGGCTTCCAAAATTCCAAATGCACAAGATAACTAAACTACAAAATGCTTCCAAATTTGTATAGTCTAATGAAACTTTCAGGGCAAAAATAACATGCCACTGTTTAAACTTAATTTATTCAAGCATAGAAAGAGATAACATATGTTGTAATATAATAGTATGGGAAGAACTGGAATGCCTTTTATTTCATCCCATCCAAATGGCGATAATGCATTTTGTTTTCGGTTTCCAGGAGACGAACTTCTAGAGGTTAATGGGGAATCATTACAAGGGCTGACGCATCAGGAGGCAATTCAAACATTCAAAGTAGGTAACAGAACTGCAGGGTTTTAGTAAGACTGCAAAACTTACAATATGCTTTTAATGCAAACTTATCTGCCACCTGGTCAGTATAGCATTCCCATATGTAACTTACCCATACTGATGTCCTTCAAAACTCTTCAAAGTTCAGAACCAGTCTAATCTTGTTGGCTGAGAAAAAAATAGAAGCTATAGTACCACACATCTGGATGGTATCCTGTTGGGGAAAGCTGTTGTATTCACTTCTATATGTACCCATTTATATTTGAATACAACTACTCAGGCCTTTTTTTCTCATAGAACACCCAGAACAGAGTTCCGGCACCTTTTTTGGATGGAACCTTGTAGGGTAGGCAAGGCAGGTTGTATGACATGTGTGAGTTCCGGCACCTTTTTTTTTTTTTTTTTTTTTTTTTTTTTAAAAAAAAAGCACTGCAACTATTTTCCCCAACTGGATACTATCCAGATGTGTTGTGTTCCAGCATCTTTTGGGAGTTGGTCTTCATGGGTCCTGCATAAAGCAATATCAATACAAGGGAAAATGATTTGCTTTGGCATCTACATTTTCTATAAGCATAATAGATATCTTGGGCAAGGTTAGTAAAGAAATATTTTATGTTCATAAGATAGTCCTCGACTTACAACAGTTCGTTTAGTGACTGTTCAAAGATACAGTGGCACTGAAAAAAATGACTTATGACTGTTTTTCACACTTAGGACTGTTGTGGTATCCCCATAGTCATGTGATCGAAATTCAGATCCTTGGCAACTGGTTCATATTTATGACGGTTGCTGTGTCCCAGGGTCACGTGATCACCTTTTGCGACCTTCTGACAAGCAGAGCCAATGGGGAAGCCAGATTCATTTCACAACCTTGTTACTAACTTAACAATTGCAGTGATTCACTTAACAACTGTGGCACAAAAGGTCGTAAGAAATGTTTCACTTAGCAACAAAAATTTTGGGCTCAGTTGTGGTCATAAGTCGAGGACTACCTATACACACGTAGACAACAGACCTTCTAGATCAAATTGTACAGAATGATCCACTGTACGGTGATCAATTCCCAACATAGTTTTTTTATTTTATTTTACTATTTACTTTTTTATTCAAGAGCAGATGTTCCACTTAATGATTCCAGACATGTTCCAAGTTCTAGATGTGTAATTCATGTCTTAGTTTTTGAGACAAAGGAAAAGTGGTGATACTATACACCTAACAACTCTGTTGCTTCTTTAGCAACTCAAGAAAGGTGTGGTGACTCTCACAGTACGAACCAGACTTCGCAGCCCAAGCCTTACACCCTGCCCAACTCCCACTTTACTCAGCCGGTCCAGTTCTCCCAGCTCCAGTGCCAGTGGAGCAGCCTCATTTCCCAGTGGAGAAGATGGAGATACTTCCTCTTCTAGTCGTAAAGGACCTGGACCAAAGGACAGAATCGTCATGGAAGTCACTCTAAATAAAGGTTTGAGAAAATACAACTGTTATTATTCTGTTATAATAATAATAGTAATAATAGTAATAATAATAGTAGTAGTAGTAGTAATAATAATAATAATAATGATAATAATAAAGTTGGAAGGGACCTTGGAGGTAATCTAGTCAAACCCCCTGCTCAGGCAGGAAACTCTATACCATTTTGGACAAATGGCTGTCCAGTCTCTTCTTAAAAACTTCCAGTGTTGGAGCATTCACTGCTTCTGGAGGCAGGTTGTTCCACTGGTTAATTGTTCTGTCAGGAAGTTTCTCCTTAGTTCTAGATTGCTTCTCTCCTTGATTAGTTTTCATCCGTTGCTTCTTGTCCTGCCTTCAGGTGCTTTGGAGAATAGTTTGACTCCCTCTTCTTTGTGGCAGCCCCTGAGATATTGGAACACTGCTATCTTGTCCCCCGTCATCCTTCTCTTCATTAAACTAGACCTACCCAATTCCAGCAACCATTCCTTATATGTTTTAGCCTCCAGTCCCCTAATCATCTTTTTTGCTCTTCTCTGTACTCTTTCTAGAGTCTCAACATCTTTTTTACATTGTGATCAAAACTGGATGCAGTATTCCAAGTGTGGCCTTACCAAGGCATTGTAAAGTGGTATTAACACTTCACATGATCTTGATTCTATCCCTCTGTTGAAAATAACCATGGCCCAAAGTGCTGTGGCAAGGCGGAGAAAACCTCATAACGAAGATTTTAGAAGGGGGAAAATAGAAACAATAATAAGATTTTAATAAGTGTTGGATTCCTTTTCCTGTAAGTTTGAGCCAGGGTGGTTAGTGATCAAAATTTTTGTCTGACATGTCTAGAAGGAACCAAAATGTTTTGGGGAGTAATGGAAACTGTGCTATAAGAGCAAATTGGTTTTGTTGAAATTCCAATGAAATTTGTGGATGGGAAAATTCCAACAGTATATGTAAAAAAAAAAATCACGTACTGTCTTCTGGCTGCCCCTTGCAAAATATTAACATAGTCACATAGAAGCTGATCATATACCAAGAACTCTGCACGAGTAGATTTAGCACACCACTGGAAATATACCGGTATGTCTAACCACACTGAAATGAAACACCTGGGATTTCTTCCTGTTGGGTAGGATAGAAGCCAATTTAAGAAATCCTTGTGACCCCATAATGGATTGTGGTAGTCAACTTATTTGATATGGAGTAATGTTTTGCACTGAAAATCCTTTAAAAGACCTGTGATGTGATTCCTGAGGTGGAAGCCCTAAATATATAAAGTGGGGTCTTCAAACTTGGCAACTTTAAGACTTGTGGACTTCAATTCCCAGAATTCCTCAGCCAGTCCTGGTTGGCTGAGGAATTCTGGGAGTTGAACTCCACAAGTCTTAAAGTTGCCAAGTTTGAAGACCCCTGATGTAAAGTCTCCTTCAAGTTGGACTTGATGCTTTGGGATTTTATGGACATATCCATGCAGTTTTCTTGGTACTATAGTGTTATAGATGTGGCTTGCCTTTGCATTTTTCAGAATGTTTTTTTTCCAATTTCCCTAGGTTTTCTTGAGGGCTCTAATCCAAGGATTAACCATTTCCAACCCAGCTTAGTTTTTTAGGAACTACCTAGTCATGAAATCAATTGCCACTGAAGTTGAAACTATCCTATCCCATCATTAGAGTTGAAAAGAAGACTCAGAGCATATTTATTTAAAAAGGCACAGATGTCCCTGAGTTTTCCTGGTAGTGTTCCAGGAGTGGTTTGCCTCCTGGGAATTTTTATTTTGACTTTCCAGGATAGCCCAGAAAAGATGAAGCAGGGCTGAAGCCATATTTATTTCCTCAGTGTTTTTGATAGTTTTTATTTTATTATTTGATAGTACTGCAGGCCACTTTAGCTGACTGTGTTCAGCAGGTCAGCGGTTCAAATCTCACCGGCTCAAGGTTGACTCAACCTTCCATCCTTCCGGGGTAGGTAAAATGAGGACCCAGATTGTTGGGGGCAATGTAAATATATATATATATATACATTGCTTACTGGTCTACACCGCTTAGAGAGTGCTTGCACTTAAAGTGGTATATAAGTCTCATAAATAAATAAATTTAACAATGTTTTTTTTATTTCTCCTTGTAAATCTGGAATCGTTAGGGAAATAGGTGACATACACGTTTAAAGATTTTGATGAATAAAAAGCACCAGAGATGTAACAGAGAGTGGGAGGACAGGGACAGGAAAAATATCCTCTTACAACTACTTTCTTGGATCAACTGGATCTCAACTCTCTTTCATCCCTGGAAGCCGAAAAGGCCAGCAATCTAGGTAGTCCTCAACTTACAACAGTTTCTTCAGCGACTGTTGAAGTTGCAACGGCACTGAAAAAAGTGACTTATGACCATTTTTCATACTTACAACCATTGCCGCATCCCCATGGTCATGTGATCAAAATCCAGGCGTTTGGCAACTGACTCACATTTATGACAGTTGCAGTGTCCCAGGCTCATGTGATCCCCTTTTGCGACCTTCTGACAAGCCAAGTCAATGGGGAAGCCAGGTTCACTTAGCTTAGCCAGGTTACTAACTTAGCAACTGCAGTGATTCACTTAACAACTGTGGCATGAAAGGTCGTAAAACTCACTTAACAACTGTCTCAGTAACAGACATTTCGGACTCAACTGTGGTCATAAGTCAAGGACTACTTGTATTCATTTTTATGACAAATTATCTCAAACGATCATGATGGGGTAACTAAGAGAGGCAGGAAAGGTGCTTGCTTCCACCAAAATGAGGTGCCTGCTCCTTAAAATCATTTCAGAATGGCTTCAATACCTTCTCAGATTTAGAATAATTTCATGGTATTTATCTTGCTTGGAGTTTCCTATCTTATAATTGATTTTCAACCTGTTCCCTTCTTCTCTCTCCCCCCCCAATCCTTCCCATGGGCTCTATTGTCTTTCAAATGGCATTAACCGAATGGTTATATTTTACTAATGTTGTGATGGTGCTCTGATTAAAAACAATGGAAAGAACAAATCAGATTAATAAACAAGCTTTGAGTAGAAAATCAGGTTAAATCTGTTTTAAATTTATGATACATAATCTTTGCCAGTTTTTGCAAGGAATTTTCACTGGAAGAATTTACAGTTAGACCCTGGAAAGATATTTCATCATGATTTGGAGCCTGGGAACAAGAAGGGTACATTTCATATAGGGAATAAACAAGGAAAGTATTTGTAATGACTTCTTTTATTACATTTGGCTCTTGGGCATAAGCACATTTGGGGTGGAGAGATGTCAAGAATCACCACAGAATCAAATATTTCTGTAACTTTGTCTCACTTCCTATCAGCTTTTATCAATCTGTCGTAATTTGAGGGATGAGGGGAAAGAGTCGAAGCCAAATGAAGAAAATACAGTAACTGAGAGAAGCATAGTCTTCTCATTGCTTTAAAGTCATCCTTAAAATCCTTAGTAGAAGGCGGAAACTTCTCCTGATCCACTCTGACTTATTGCAGTGGATGACTAGGAACTGGTTCAAAGGCTCTTAGTAGCCATTTCAAGATCTATGGATACCATGTCCTGTCTTTCAAATACTTTTATAGTTTCCTACGAAGGACAATTCTTAAGAAGTACATTTATGCCTTGGGGCTATTCCAGCGAACGTTTAAGTTAAATTATTCTCAACTTTGTTTTCATTTCATCACAGAACCTGGGGTTGGCCTGGGCATTGGTGCTTGCTGCCTCACCTTGGAAAACAGCCTTCCTGGTATATATATTCACAGCTTGGCTCCAGGATCTGTGGCTAAAATGGATGGAAGATTAAGGTTAGTCCTGAACTGTTTTCTTAAAGAAGGCTTTCTCCCACTGCATCGTTCATTCAGCTCCACCCAGCTCCACAAGATTCTGGGTAGCTTATGACATGAAAAGCAGAGAACAGTAAAGCACCAGGAACAAATGTCATACAGCATATATATCCAGAAGAAAGCAGATATTTCATTAGATAAAACTCGGTAGGCATCTGGATGTTGTTTTCATTGCAATGAAAATTGCCCATTTATTATAACTCCGTTTGGGCACTTGAACACATCTTGGATTCTGCTATGTCCCCCCCCCCCATCCCACCTGTGCTGCCATGGTACCAATGGCAGATACCAGAGCAACAGCCAGCAGAGCAGAACTTGCTCCCATTAGCTAATAGATTATTCTGAGTGAAAGCCCCCATCCCTCCCGCTTCTGCTGTAATAGGATCAATAGGTAGGGTACCCTCTCTTATGCCTAAGACAGGGGTAGGCAACCTTAGCTCTTTTATGACTTGTGGACTTCAACTCCCAAAATTCCTGAGCCAGCCATTGTGGCTCAGGAATTCTGGGAGTTGAAGTCCACGAGTCATAAAAGAGCCAAGGTTGCATACCCCTGGTCTAGGAGCACAACATGATCGTCTCCAAACCTATTTGATGCCACTTCCTTTTTAAACTCTTATCTGGCAAGGTATAGAGACTAAGGAAGATAATCTTGAGGAGATATACAAGAACCGTTACCCAAACAAAAGGAGCTGAAACATAGTTTAAATTCAGAACTATGAGATAGGGAGGGTGCAGTGAACTAATGGTTAAGATGCTGGGCTTATTGACCGGAAGGTTGGCAGTTCGAGACTCAAGCACCACGTGGCAGAGTGAACACCCATTCTTGCCCAGGTTCCTGCCCACCTAGCAATTTGAAAGCATGAAAACGCAAGTAGATAGGTACCACTTTGGTGGAAAAGTAACAGTGTTCTGTGAGTTTTGGCATATACTCATGCTGCCCACATGACCACAGAAGTGTCTTTGGACCAGTGGTTCTCAACCTTTTTAATGCTGTGACCCCATAATACAGTTCCCCATGTTGTGGTGACCCCCAAGTGGGTGTGGCCACCAATAAGAGGGAGTAGGACAGGTAGGGAAAAGGGAAAAAAATGGTGGACAGCGTGGTTTGGTGACCCCCATGAAATGGTCATTCGACCCCAAATGGGGTCCCGACCCACAGGTTGAGAACCACTGCTTTGGACAGTGCTGGCTCCCTGGGCTAGGAAAAGGAGATAAATACTGCCCCTAGAGTCAGTCACGACTGGACAGGGAAAACCTTTACCTTGATTATGAAGATATGATTTGGAAGTATTTCAGGCAGATGTCTCCCTAATTCACTGAACTATAAGACGAAGGAGGAGATACAGCACAACTGTATTTCCCTGAATTAATTTCCTCATCTGGTCTATCTGTGGGGCTATCAGAGTGATAGGAAGGGGTTGTAGTCAGATTCCTATTATGCTCAAAAAAACCACCTCAAATCCAGTTCACGTTTCTGAACCCTTAGGAAATGCACTTCTTATACAGTAGTTTGTGGCAATCCAAGACACTGTGTGCTTGGCTATGATTGCGGTCTAATAGCAGTTCTGGATATCTCTAGATATTTCGTACTTTTTTCTCTTTGGTTTGTTTTGTGTCATATTAAAGATGGCCAAAACGTCACTGGGAGACTAGTGGCATATACATTTAATTATTATTTCAGGTAGGTCTTGCTTAACAATGCTTATTGGGACTGGAAATTCAGTTGGAAAACAATAGTCAGAAGTAAAAAAAAAAACAGATGACTGTGCCATTTAGCGACAGCACTTCTGGCAATGCTGGTTGCCTTGCCATTAAGCAAGGACTGTGAGGACCTCACGTGACCGTGACTTGCGAATTTCTGTCTGCTTCCCTGTTGCCTTGGCTTGTGGGAATCTGTAGGGCAAGTCGCTAATCTTGGTCATGTGACTATAGGATGCTGCACCAGCTGTAATTGTGAAGACTGTTTGTAACTGCCATAAATTTGAATGGTCACTGAATAAATGGTAATTAAATGAGGATTAGCTTTATTATTAATTTGAGAGAGACATTGGGAGCCACATCCAGTTTGGTAGACCTCTTTTTGATCTTTATGACTACTGTTTCTATACCCCTAAATTAAACACTTGCATTATAGCCCTACAGAATAAGTGGGTTGCCAACTACTGAAGGATTTTAGACTAGATACTTATCACTTCAGGTCAGATTCATTAATTCATGTCAGATACATTTTTTTAATTTTTGGGATTATAGATAATACCAGAATTTTTAAAATCTGGGTTATGGTAGCTGGGGAAACCTTTTTGTGACCATCTAAAGTAGTAGTCCTGGACCTAAATGCTTCCAGATGTTTGCATAATGCAAAAATATACAAAGGTGAAGAAACTGATTTTAATATTTTACAGACTATTCCCTTAAAATATATTGAGGCTGTTGACCTCTCTATTGCTTGTATTAAGAAGGAAATAGATATGACTTCTCGCCATTCTTTTCTGTTTTGTAAATCTCCAAGTTGGATCTCTGAGTTTAGAGAATTTAGCATCAGTAAACTCAATGAAGGAAAAAGGGAGAACCCAAATCATTGATACAGTTTGTTGTTATTGTTAAACTCATTTCCAGGCTTCCATCAGAAAAAATAGTCAGATACCTTAGCATAATGATTATGATATGAATAAAGTGATCCTAAGAGACTACAGCTATCCAGCCACAAATATGCAGATAATCATTTGTACAACTCCAAATCCCTTTTGAAGGGACTACATTTTCAGGGTCTTCCAGACATAGTGATGGAATCCCAAATAAGGATTTGCGTAGTTAAAGTGCCATTACTATTCTCACCAACTTGACTTTGGATGATGGTGGTTGAAAAGAATTTATAATATATTAAATTGTATCTACATCCACTTTTCTTCAACAATATCAAATTATTCTCATTCTCATAGCCCTTTTGTGAGAAGATAGAGAAATAGTGATTCATCCAGGCTTATTATAGTAATAAACCTTATAGCTGACTGAGGTATGAATTCAACTATTTGCGATCCTTGCCCAACATTCAATATTATCTCTAGTTAATAATTTACATTTCAGTCTGTATCTATACTTAATCTGTACTTCCTGTATAAATGGAATACAGATTGGAGTGGAAAGGTTTTGCTATGTTTTTATAGAAGCTAGACCAAAGTATATAAAAATTACAGATTTTATCATGCATATGTGTAAAGTTCTGCATTGAATATTCATATAACTAACTCAAAAACAATTTGGAACAGAGAAAGATGATGATATATGGAAGTGCTATAGCCAGAAAACAGTCTAATTAATTTATGCTGGTCTCCCACTAATCTGCAAGGAAAACGAGTTTGTGGCTATGGGAAATGCCTGCTTAAAATTGCGGAGTTGCAGACTAATCAGGATCAGCTGTTTCATGCTACATGACCTTTACTGATTTAGATTAAGGCAATTTGATTCAATCTTTATTACAGTCACAGAACGGCACATAGACTAAAACAATATTTTCTAAACTTGTTTGTAACATGTTTTCTCCTCATATAAAAATCCTAACGATCCCTTGCATTATTTGCAACATAGAGGTGGTAGGTTTAGTCCAGGGGTAGGCAACCTTGGCTCTTTCATGACTCGTGGACTTCAACTCCCAGAATTCCTGAGCCAGCATGGCTCAGCTTGGAAACCTCTCCCTTTCCCCTCAGCATGGCTGGCTCAGGAATTCTGGGAGTTGAAGTCCAGGAGTCATAAAAGAGCCATGGTTGCCTACCCCTGGTTTAGTCCGTCTGGTTCCCTTGAGCAGAGGATCCCTAAGCCACCTTCCCCAAATCTCTATTGCATTTTCCCACACTTTTGGGGAGATGCTAACTCAGTACAGGTAGTCCTTGACTTATGATCACAATCGAACCCACAATTTCTGTTACCAAGCAAGGCAGTTTTTAAGTGAGTTGTGCCCCATTTTAGGACCTTTCTTACCACGGTTGTTAAGCGAATCGCTGCAGTTAGGTGAATCAGGCAGTCGTTAAGTGAATCTGGCTTGACTTTGCTTGTTAGAAGCCATTTTTCTTCTTCCGTCTTTTTTTTTTTTTTTTACAAAAAAAGCACTGAATATTACCTTCTTCTTTTAGTAACAGAGCCAAGCAGGTGCATTAAAGGTAAAATGTTTTGAAAATGAAAGTGCTGATTCTGTAGTGGAATTCAAGTCTTTTATTATCTACATAAAGGTTGAGAAATCAAATAGAGTTAAAAGAGAACTAAAGGAGAAAAGAAAACAAGGAACAACTAATTTGGGAGAGGGAGCTGGTTACATAGACACAAACAAAGCAAGATCCTAACAACTCAGATCAGCCTATCAAGCAGAGTTAAATCTATTTCACAACTGGAAAAGTAATTTCACAGCTCCACTGATTCCTAGCTAGTTATGCAATTTTTAGAGTTTCAACTCTGATTTTAAAGGATTTTGGGTTGTAGCTTAGCTGGCTTTTAGAAAAGCCCACCTGAAAGGGAATTCTTCTGCTTTTGATTAGATCCTCAGAATTTGGTTTCTTTTTTAACATTGACTGAATCAGCAGTGTTAAAATGATTAGACATTGGGTCGATTTGATTATTAAATAAAGATCTCCTCATCTGGAACTTTGTTTATATATAATTTTGTTAAATAAGGATGGGAAAGCTTTAAACTATTTGTAGACCTGTTATGTAAGGGAAGGAGAATTTATCAGGTATTATTATTATAAATTATTATTATTGATCATTGCACAGTCAGCCAGATGTTCAGACTGGATTTGGCATTTTGTCTACCTATCGAGTCCTTACCCAGGACCTGGGATAGGCAGATGTGGATGTTTGATGGTATTACAGATATTATTATTATTATTATTATTATTATTATTATTATTATTATTATTATTATTATTATTATTATTATCATCATCATCATCATCATCATCATCATCTTTTTAGCATCCAGCGGGGCTAGACTTTTTATGAGTGACATTAAATTTATTTGATATTTGGAATATTTTTCTCTTTTTTGTACACATTTGTTTTTGTTTTTGTTGTTGTTAGTGTTGAATGTATATTTTTCTGTTTTGCATTTTATTCTTGTTGATAAAACAATATATATAGTTTCTTTTCTCCTCCCAGATTTTATGTTGACGAGCACTATAAATTGGATTTATAGTCAAGCTATAACTGTTTTCTGTCTGAACTTTTTGTGGTTAGAGGTCTCCCTCTTCCCTACTTCCTATCTGTGAAATGACACCATTAAAGTTGATGTCTGTCTTTTTCTTTAGCCGTGGTGATCAGATCCTGGAAGCAGATTCGGTCAGTTTGCGTCACGCAGCGCTGAGCGAAGCTTATGCCATTTTAAGTGAATGTGGACCAGGCCCGGTTAGCCTTATCGTTAGCCGACATCCTAACCCAAAGGTATGAAACAGAATGGAAGATATTCAGTTTTTCTCTACAGCATTTCCCTCTGAGCCTTGCACAATGGTTTTACAAGTAAAAAAGTATATTAGTACAAAAAGATACCTGAATAGATCAACCCTCTTAATTCTCTGCTAGCATGGCCAAAACCCACAGAGTTGTGATTGTGATAACTGACATCCAAGACATCTAGAAAACCTGGGTTAATATATTTTAATTTTTCCTCACAATCTAGAAATAAATCTATTAGATATTTTCAGACCCCAAGCTACCTGATCACTGTAAAATCTCAGGGAGTAACTACTATACCTTGTTTTATACTTTGTAACATTTTTGCTCTTCTTTGTTATATAAATAGCTTACAACACTCATTTATGATTTATTCTGGTCCCCTAAGGCAGAAGAAGGCAATTTATATGCTCTCCATATAACTAAGGCTAAGACTTCCACAGTCCATTGCTATCCCCTGCATTAATATGTATCAAAGGGCCTTTTATATAAAATCCTACTTACTGTATAAGATTTCTCTGGGTGAAAAGTTACAGTTTCTACAGCCAGGTTCACACAAAACTCTAAACCATAATCTATGAACCTGCCTATCATGGTTATTTACTGATTTGCTAGTCTGTCATTTTCCAAAAATTGCAGAAAACATATGTGGTTTGTTCAGCTTCAGCAAAATTTGTATTTAAAAAATTCTGATTTAATATCATGTGTGAATTCAGTTGTAAAGCATATAATTTGCTCATTAATTCAGTACAAAGGGGGTGGAGGTATTTATATGGCTCATTCTGTTCAAGGATTTGTATCCGTTGATGTTGTAGAGTAAAACATAAAGATATTTTTTCTTAGAAGATCATAAGAAAAATAGGTATTTTCCTGCGCTTTTTAATATAAGCGCATAATTAAAAAACACAGATGTGAATGGATGCCTAGGCTCTTCTTCATTCCTTTAAAGAAATTTTCAAAGGAAATTCATATCAGGTTGATTTCCAAAAGATATTCTGTTAATAAGCAAAGATTTGAATGTTTTTGTCCAATATTTTTTAGAGATTACTTTTTACTACTTTGCATTTTGTTATTGTTCTAGTTTCTATATATAAAATTCTATCTCTTCATTGTTCCTTTATTAAATTTAGGGTGCTGTTCTTACCCTCACTTTCTATTTCATTTTATAGACAATTTTATGGGCACAAACTACCCTTCTTTATATATATATATATATATATATATATATATATATATATATATATATATACGGTTAAAAAGGTTAAAAATATGAACCCTGGGAGTATACATGGTGAAGAAATAAAATGAACACCAGGGTAATAAAAACTGTAAAAGTTTTTAATTAATTAAAACTATAAAAGTTTAATTAAAAGCGCCAAGCTTTCGCCGTCACCTGCCGGCATCTTCAGGGCTAGCGCGCCAGAGAATGAGGAAGTCCTTTATAGGCGTGTCAAGGTTTGCGCCCGGCTCCTTGACCTTGTTATCGGGCCTGATTGATTCAATTGCGTACGGTTAACCTGTTTTTCCTTTCTCTTTTTGGTTGCATTTCTATCTTCATCCATCCTTATTTCTCTCAACCTTGGGGTGGTTGGGTGGCAACTCCAGTTGTTTCGGTTGTCTTTGCATTCTGACCTCCCCCCAGGTTCAGGTGGTAGTGCACATTCCACATTCCTTTCACAGCCATGTCCTACCCAATTGTTCCTTTTAAAGTAACTTTCCTTTTTAGTCCCAATACTTTCATTTTTGGTGCGCCCGTCATCCGGATGGTCTTGCGAGCTGTTACGAGTCAAATACGGTGTGGGGGGGTGTTCAGCAAGGTGGAGGGGTCGTTTCCTGGTCATCGCCATACCCAGCTGTCTTGCGCGCGTCCTGCTTCGGGTACTCGGTCCGGGGTGTGTGTGTGTGGTAGTCGAATCACGCTCCTTCTGGCTGTCATAACGTTTCTCTTCGGCTCTCCCCCTTTCTGCACTGTTGGTGTTCGTGTGCATTCCATGGGAATTCTCAGGATCATCGGGTAGGGGGCGTAACGACTCAATCCCTCGCACTCCACCGCTCTCTGATCTTCTCCCCTCCTCTCCGGCGGTGCTCGGAGGTTCGTCGTTGGCCATATCCCGTGATCTATCCCCCCTAAGTCTGATCGCTCTGGCTGCGCGAGGGGGTCTTCTCCTCCCTTCCGGACCGGCCACGATGTTTCTTTTGGCGCGCAGGCGAGCTGTTACGTTTGGCGATTCCCCCGCGCCTCCACCTGCCGTATCCTCCTTCATCTCGTTCTCACTATCAGAACTCCAGATCTCAGTTTCCACCACCCCCCTAGTCCTCTGGGATTGCGGTAGCCTCACTGGGATGGTCGGGGTGTCCCGCAGTTGCCCTTCCTCCTCCGGATTACACCAGGTCTGTTGGGCAATTTGCCCTTCCTCTTTGGTATCACCGGGATTATTATTAAGCCATCGGGGGTGTTGCCGCTGATTATTAATGCTCCATGATCTTAAAGCCACGTATGCCGGGCATAGGTCAACATGCCTGTTAATAGATCTATTATCCGAGAGCCATGCCTCCCTAAGTAGGCGGCCCCCTTTGGTGTTATCATTCGCCAATACGCTGACGCCACTAAAATTAAACCTATGGCCCAGATCTACCGTGTGTGCCCATATCTGGGAGTAACAATCTCCCCTTCTCACTGCCAATCTGTGTTCGTGGACCCTGGTCTTAATCCGTTTAGCAGTCTCCCCAACGTAATTGCACTGGCAGTCCATGCAATCAATCCTACAAACGGCTGCCGATCTTTCAGTGTTGGGGAGTGGGTCCTTGGGGCGCATTATAGCCGCCCGCAGTGTTTGGTTTGGTCTATGGGCTACCTGTATGTTATACGGTGCCAGGATCCTCGCTGTGGCTTCTGATACATTATGAATATAGGGGAGGGTGATACGTGTAGTTGCCTGAGGTGTGGATTCTTGGGATGTAAGGTTACCCCGGGGTCCAGGTGGTTTACTGAACTGATTAATAAACTTTACCGGGTAACCATTACGTCTACACATTTGGAAGAGATGGTTTCTCTCTTCCTTCTTGGCTCTGACGGTGCTGCAGTGTGTCTCCACCCATTTGAATAATGTCCTGACACAGCTGACTTTATGGGCCATCGGATGATTACTCCCAAAATGGAGAATCCTGTCCGTACATGTTGGTTTTCGGTACACCCTGGTAGCCAGACATCCATCCACCTGGCGCTGCACTAATACATCCAGGAATGCCAAACTGCCCTGATCTTCCTCTTCCATAGTAAATTGGATGTCTGGGTATACCGAATTCAAAATGCCCATAAAGTCAGTCTTGTGTCGCTTCTTGATGACCGCAAACGTATCGTCCACATAGCGGGCCCAGAATTTTGGTTGATACCGGGCCATCGCTATGTGTTCCAACTGTTGGAGTACTATCTCTGCAACCACACTGGAGATCGGCGACCCCATAGGTGTTCCTTTAATTTGTTCATATATAGTACCCTGAAAGGTGAAATAGGTGTTAAGGCATACTCCCATCAACTTTATAAGATCTTCCGTTTGAAGGGAGTCCTGGCGCTGCTCATGGTCTCCTTGATTTAACCGGTCTCTTAGGACCGTAACCGCAAGTTCTTGCGGGATGGAAGTAAACAATGAAACTACATCAAAGGAGACCATGAGCTCATCTTCTTCCACCCTCAGGGTTTTAATTCTATTGAGGAATTCTTCTGCCGATCTCACAGTGGTATTGCTGTTATTTGCCAAGTGGCTGATGCGAGTGCTCAGCCACTTGGCAAGTTCAGAGATAGGGGTACCCCTAAATGCTTTGTTACTCCCAGATATCCACCATCCTTAGAAACCCCAAAGATAAAATTGAATTAGAAAATCAAGGAGTATACGAAATCCCATGCACCACTTGTCCCACCACATACATCGGACAAACCAACAGAAGAATAAGTGCACGCATTCAAGAACATAAGAACTCAGTCAAAAAAGAGGAACCAACATCGTCCCTGGTCCAACACCTTAAAGCCACAGGACATGAAATTGACTTTAAAAATACCAGAACCATTGCCAAAAGTGAAAATTTTAATAACAGAATAATCAGAGAAGCCATCGAGATAGAAAAACGCCCACACAGCATGAACAAACGAGATGATACCTCCCGCCTACCAGCCATTTGGAAACCCGCCCTTATTGAAAAACGACTCCCTAACACAAAAAAATGATACCAGACCCACACTCACAAAAACCACACAGGATGTCACCACCACACATCCACGCAAAAAACAAACCCAAAGCCACACCGATGATGAGGCACGACCACAAACCAGAAGCCAGACCACAGCTGCATCATTAGCCCTTTAAACCCCTCTAATCCATACATGAAGCAAACTGACACCCTCCATGAAGATGAGGCACGACCACGAACGCGAAGCCAAAAACTAGCAAGGCAGCCCAAAATCTTAAACCCTCTTGCAACTCAGACTAACCTGAGCACAACCAAACAGAACACTCCCCCAGCCAATCAGAGCACAGCCAACCCCCCAGCCAATCAGAGCACAGCCACGCCCCTAACCAATCAGAACACCCCTCCACCCAATCAGAACACAGCCAAGCTCCCACCCAATCAGTTCATACCCCCACTGGCAGTTAAAAGGAAGAAACAGCTAAGACCACACATTGCTGCTCGAAGCACGAAGCTGAAAACACCAGCCTGAAGATGACGAATGGGACTTCGTCGAAACGTCGCCAAGATACTTCCAATTTACGCGGGAGAAAACCCGAACAACCAAAGACCTACATACAAACACCCGCGAAAATATATATATATATATATGTTTTCTGAGGTTTTCGCGGGTGTTTGTAGGTCTTTGGTTATTCAGGTTTTCTCCCACGTAAAATTGGAAGTGTCTTGGCGACGTTTCGATGAAGTCCCATTCGTCATCTTCAGGCTGGTGTTTTCGGCTTCTTGCTCCTAGAAGCACGAAGCCTAAAACACAGCCTGAAGATGACGAATGGGACTTCGTCGAAATGTCGCCAAGACACTTCCAATTTTATGCAGGAGAAAACCCGAGTAACCAAAGACATATATGTATGTATGTATGTATGTATGTATGTATGTATGTATGTATGCTAATCTACATTCCATCAGACAGAATTGTTTTTGTTCCAAAATTACCTGGTATTTTCTTTTTGAAAGTATTTCCAAAACCAGTGCCACAGGTTATATTTTTCTTTGTTTGTTTTTTTGAGTAAATGTGGGTTTGAAAGCTGATTTAAGCTACTAAGTTTGCTTTGGAACATATACAGTTCCTTTCTGTTATAGGAGTGTGCCTTGAGTTTTGAGTTACACCAAAGTCAAACAAAAAGGATTGGTTCTACATATACATCCCTTTCCTTTCAGTTCCCGCCTTTAAATTGAAATGCTGCTGCTGATTTCTTGGAGGCTAAAGTATCCCTTATCCATTTTTTTTAAATAGCTGGGTAATGAAAAGGAAACTATAATAACAAATTATATCTTAGAAATCCACTAGCCTAACTCTCTTTTAAGCCCATAATCCATTAGAATATCTCTAATAATGAACAATCCAGACTGTATAGCTTACCGTGAGAGCAATTAATCAGTGGAACCACTTTCCTCCAGAATAGGTGCTCCAATACTGGAAGTGTTTAAGAACAAACTGGATAACCATTTGTCGGAAATGGTACAGGGTTTCTTGCCAGAGCAGGGGGTTAGACTAGAAGACCTCCAAGGTCCCTTCCAACTCTGTTATTCTTTACTTCCAGTAAAGGAGAACTCATTCTTTCATGGGCCAGTCTATTCTATTGGCAGTTCACAGAGCCAGAACATTCCCCTTGATGTATATCCTTTCCTTGTAATTTTAACCTATTGGGTCAGGTTTTACTTTCTGGGGAATTCAACATTATCCATGTTCTTCTCTTTGAAAACTTTCAGATATTTGAAGACTAGAGGAGTCTGCAAGTGAGGGTAAAATGACGAAAGCAGGGTTGCGCCATTGTGATGCAAGCTCCTCCCCTTTTGTACATGCATTGTGATATCATATTCTCATACAACTAAGCCTCAGAGTCTGCAGTTCCATCCTCAATCATCTTTTCTGTAGGTTGTATACCTCCAGATTCTTTAGCCATTCTTCACAGTCTTTCCTTTTAAAGAATACATCAATTCTACTACAGTTTTACAAAGTTCCATATTATGCAGAGGTGCTTGTGCTTATCTACTGGGAATTTACTTCCTTTCCTTCCTCCTGAAGGCTCCAGACCTACTAACTCCCTAGAGAAGATCCGGGGAGGGAGAAGGCAGGGGCTCAAGGAGAAAGATCCATCAGCAGCATCTGTTTTGATGACAATCTTTGTGCGTCTTAGGAGGCACATACAAGAAAAGATATGGATGGTTTTTTGGGAGATGGTTGGGGGCGTTGCATGGAGTCATATTTTGATGCTGGGGAGCTAAAGCAAAATAAAAGCATTATATCCAGGAAAAGTCCAACATATTACATTTAAATTTCTACTTGCAAAAAGATGTGGTAAATACTGTACTGCTAAAACTTGGACCTTTGCTGCACCCTCAGCTATGCAAATTTAGGAAATGGCACAGGAATAAAAGAACTGGTACATACCACAGTTTGTACATCATTATTCAAATGGACGCTCTAATTAGATCCAACTCACAGAACATGTAGACAATAACAACAAACAAGGATCATTGTTTAATTTGATCATGTACCATCAAGTTAGTGTCTAGTCTTAATAGCCATACGGAGACATTCTTTATGTCTTCCAGTGGTGCAGCCATCCCACTGTAATGGAAAAACAAAGGCCATACAATTAATAACATCAAATGGATAAATGTTTTACAGAACTAATTGTTCTCAGAGCTGTTACATGTTTGAAGGTCCCTAAGCCAAGATGTTCATTTTTGTCTTCTAGTTCAGAGGGTTTTTGGGCTCCTAATGCCACTCCATGCGATACTAGATTTCAAACTGTGATTAGTGGGAAGCTTTACTTCAAAATCACGAAGAGAAAAGAAAAGAAATCTGTGTTACACAGCCTACATCAGCACTTTCAAGATTTCTGTTTTCCATATTAAAAGAATGTACATGTACTTTGAAGTAATATATTTTGCTATTTCCTGAATATACCTTTAGATCCCTTTTTTTCCAATTTAATAATAGGTTTCTGAACAGGAGATGGATGAAGCCATAACACGAACCACCCACAGAGAAAACAAGGATGTCTCTTCTCCTCAGTCCTCAGGTATGCATCTGTTTCTAAAATTGCACCAGATTTGACTCTTCTTTTACAGTATAGATACATCCCTAGAAAGTTTGTTCTGTGCACATTTTGTGCAAAGGGAAGTTACATTTTATTTCCAATTAATTGGACAAATAAACAGAAGTATCTGCTGAGGAAGTAAAAAAATCAAGATGGTGGCCATAGCTATGCTGGAATGGACCTCATGGTCTCCATCCCACACAAATGGCTGTCCAGTCTTTTCTTGAAGACTTCCCACAATTCCAGGAGGCAAACTGTTCCATTGAAGCTATTTATTTTACTTCTCTCACACAGAAAGACACACAGACAGACACACAGACACACACTATAAAAAAAGAAAATTTTCAGGGATCAGTTGTAACTGTAACTGCAGCTTCTGGATCTGTTAAATTCTACCTTAGCACAACAACTTATAAGATTGGCTCTTATTTACTCTTAATTCTCTAGTTAGGCAGGTGGTTGTTTTAGAAATCTAACAACCACCTTTTCCATATGTTATCATATTATAGCCAATTTTATCTTTGCTGAAAAGGTGAATTGATTTATTAGTCCACACATGTTTAGTGCCAACTTTTTTCATCCAAATGCAGTGGAATAAAACATAAAACAATTCACATATCAGTATTCAGCAAGAGATGAGGAACTAATTGAGGGTTATATAACTTTGTTCAGGCTGAGAGCAGTGCAACAACAACAACAACAATAATAATAATAAGCGTCTTGGGTGCAATCCCAAAACAACTGGAGCACCACTTGAATACCATTGGCATTGACAAATTCACTATTAGTCAATTGCAAAAGGCGGCCTTACTAGGAACTGCTTCCATCCTGCGATGATATCTGTAATACCATCAAACATCCACATCTGCTTATCCCAGGTCCTGGGTAAGGACTCGATAGGTAGACAAAATGCCAAATCCAGTCTGAACATCTGGCTGACTGTGCGATGATCCATAATAATAATAAAGTTGGAAGGGACCTTGAGGTCATCTGGTTCAACCCCCTGCTCAGGCAGGAAACCCTATACCATTTCAGACAAATGGCTGTCCAGTCTCTTCTTAAAAACTTCCAGTGTTGGAGCATTCACAGCTTTTAGAGGCAGTTTGTTCCACTGATTAATTGTTCTAACTATTAGAAAACTTCTCCTAGTTCTAGGTTGCTTCTCTCCTTGATTAGTTTCCATCCGCTGCTTCTTGTCCTGCCTTCAGGCGCTTTGGAGAATAGCTTGACTCCCTCTTCTTTGTGGCAACCCCTGGGATATCTAATTACCCTAGTCCTTCTCTTCGTTAAACTAGACATATCCAATTCCAGCAACCGTTCCTTATATGTTTTAGCCTCCGGTTCTTTAACTGATGAGGAAGTGAATAGGGACAGAACTAAATCTGATTTAACTGACATTAAATATGGCTACAAATTCTGGAAGGTTTCCTTATAACATATTTTCTATCCCTAATTTTTCTTTATTCTTATGCTTATCAGTTCTGAGGTTTGCGAATCATTTATTTCTTTTGCGTATATTTGAACTTTTCTTTGGCTGATAAGGCTAACAAAATAAAAAAATCCAGTTAACATGATAATGCCACCTGGCTTCAATAGAGTCCCCTTTTAGTCACATTAAAAACGAAAAATTGTCACATGAAGATCAGCGATTGGTTATGGAGGCAGCATGTAATACTGACATTTTAGACTGAGCATCCCTGAACTAGGGTAACACTCCTATTTGCTAATACAGGGGTCTTCAAACGTGGCCATTTATGACTTGTGAACTTCAACTCCCAGAATTCCTCAGCTAGGCACACTGGCTGAGGAATTCTGGGAATTGAAGTCCACAAGTCATAAAAGGGCCAAGTTTGAAGACCCCTGTGCTAATATGAAAATCCAGTCATGGTGGACCAAAGTCTCCTAAAACTAGATTGGCTCAAAATGACTCATGGTGCATTCTTCTGCTGCTGCTGTTGTTGCTGCTTCTGAGTGTAGAGCAAAAAGGAATTTTCCTCCAAACCTAACAGAAAAGATATTATTTTCTTTTCATGCTGCAATTTTTATGATACTTTTTGTGCTGCACAGTTGAGAAGCCTGCTCAGTTTGGACTCGTCAAAGAGCAATTCACTGGTATAGCAATAGAGCTGGCTGGCTGAACGTAGCTGAAGTACTCCAGTTTTTCATGGCCAATATTGTCTCTTTCTGTTCTTACTGCCAAGGGGGAAAAAATGTGGTCAGTGCAGCAATAGGAAATGGAGGAAAGGAATGCCTCATCTGTCTTTAGCCCTGGCTTCCCTTTGTTCTGCGCTGTTGGCTTTGTTGATGGTGGCTGTCCTGGAGGAGAAAACTTTCTTGGCTAGCCAGCATCATCAGACTCTAGACTCTTTGGAGGAACTGATCCAACCCTGAAATCCTCTTGGGTAGAGTTAGAATTCAAAGGGGCCTAATTTTCCTTCGGGTTTGAACAGCCACAAGCTCATATTGTGCTAGCTGTGATCTCTGTGCTACTCTCTCTGTGCAAGTCAGCGAGTGAACTGTGCAGTCATTTCTAGAAAGACAATGAGAAGCCAGCCTTCCCTCCCAGTAAAGTCAAATGTGGAGGGCCTGTGGACATGTTACTTCACAAGCTAACGTCTTCTTTGCCGAACCCAATTGTTTTTAACAGGAAACCTGCCAAAAAGTCCATCTCCAGGCGTGAAGTCTAAACAGACAGAAGCTTCCTCGCCCCTGAGCTGGACAATGAAACGTTTCTTGGAGCCGGCGAGTCGGGTAAACCTATTGAATTCCACCAAAAAACTTTAAAGAGGGGGGGGGGGGTCCTGTTGCTTAGAAAAAAATGGGAGTCCCTTGCACACACACACACACACACACACACACACACACACACATCCATGGGTGTCCTTCAAGCCATAGAAGGTCTGGTGATTCTTCTGTTTCTTTTCTTGTAGATAGAGCAAGGAGGGGAGAAGCAGGGGAACAGATACAGGGGAGGGTGGATTTTCTCATTGGTTGTATTGTCCCACCAGGGATTTCTTTTGTCAAGAGTGTTTCAGAGGTTGCGTTCTCACAAGAGGAAAGTACACCTACGAACACAACACCTGCCAGGAAGTTCCCATGCATGACAGAGCTGAGTCCCTCTTCCCATTCTTACCTTCAATACATCAAATAGTAAAGTCCCTGAAGGTCATCTTGTCTGTCTAAAAGTTTCTGGGCACGTTCCAGTAAATACACAAGGTCCTTTTCTGCAAAACGTATCAGGGTCAGAAATAGAGATTGTAGAGCCTGCATTCTCGTTCTTGCTCTCTGCCCTCTCTCTTTTTTTTTTTTTAAAGCTTTCATGTGTTCAGGGAGAAGGCTGACAAAGCGTTGAATTCAGTTGAAAAGCCAGACTTTTCCACATTAAGGAGCAATTGCTAAGTCGTTTTTCATTTTTTGTTTCCAGCTTTTTCTTTGTTTCATGCTGTTAATTAGAACGGGACTCCTTTTCCTAGGACAAGTAGCCCATCACCAGACTTTATATATATATATATATATATATATATATATATATATATATATATATATATATATATATATATATATATATAGGCTTATTTTGAGCAGCAGTAGTATGTTAAAGCTAAAACATATAAGGAACGGTTGCTAGAATTGGGTATGTCTAGTTTAACGAAGAGAAGGACAAGGGGGGACATGATAGCAGTATTCCAATATCTCAGGGGCTGCCATAAAGAAGAGGGAATTAAGCTATTTTCCAAAGCACCTGAAGGCAGGACAAGAAGCAACGGGTGGAAACTAATCAAGGAGAGAAGCAACCTAGAACTAAGGAGAAACTTCCTGACAGTGAGAACAATTAATCAGTGGAACAGCCTGCCTCCAGAAGCAGTAAATGCTCCAACACTGGAAGTTTTTAAGAAGAGACTGGACAGCCACTTGTCCGAAATGGTGTAGGGTTTCCTGCCCGAGCAGGGGGTTGGACTAGATGACCTCCAAGGTCCCTTCCAACTTTACTACTATTATAAAACTGAATAATTTAGAAAACGAATGAAATGGTGGTAAAAAGAGTGGCAGAATCTAAATCAATGTTTCTGAATCTTGGCAAACTTTAAGATGGGTGAATGCCAATTCCCAGAATTCCTCAGCCGGTATATAATGAACTAAAGGAAGTCCTCTACTTATGACCACTATTGAGCCCAAAATTTCTGTCGCTAAATGAAACATTTGTTAAGTCAGTTGTGCCTCATTTTATGATTTTCTTGCCACAGTTGTTAAGTAAACCACTGTAGTTGTTAGTAACCTGATTGTTAAGTGAATCTGGCTTCCCCATTGACTTTGCTTGTCAGAAAGCTGAAACTGGTGATCACATGACCCTGGGACACGGCAACCGTCATAAATACAAGTCAGTGGCCAAGCGTCTGAATTTCAATCACATGACCACGGGGATGCTGGAATGGTTATAAGTGTGAAAGATGGTCATAAGGCACTTTTTTCCAGTGCCGTTGTAACTTTGAACGGTGACTAAATGAACGTAAGTCGAGGACTACCTATACCAAGGGTAGGCAACCTTGGCTCTTTTATGACTCGTGGACTTCAACTCCCAGAATTCCTGAGCCAGCATGGCTGGCTTAGGAATTCTGGGAGCTGAAGTCCACGAGTCATAAAAAGCCAAGGTTGCCTACCCCGACCTATACCAATCTAGAGGAATTCTGGGAGTTGACGTCCACGCATCTTAAAGTCTCCAAGCTTCAGAAACTCTGATCCAAAGGAATGAACCAAGGAATGAGCAAGCAAAACAATAGGAAAGAGAGCAGGAACTTGTAGCATGTAGGATCTTCCATCTTGGGGACTGATTGCTGCGACATCCCATTTTCTCTTTCTGTATTTATTTCAGCAGAGCTCCATCAATTCTGAAACGGAGCTTTCCCAATACTTCTTACAAGATGGGGCAAGCCAATTGTCCCTCTCGGAGACTACAGTGACTGGATCCAGTGATGAAGAGCAGTTTCGACCCAAGAGTAGGAGCAGTTCCCTAGAAGAGAGTTTTCTTTCTTCTGGCCTTCCAGGTAGGAGTCATGGCAAAGCTTCCAACGTTATTGCCCTTCTCAAACTGCATACAATTGGGTAGAATTTCACTCTATTTCACTCTACGGCAGGGGTGGGGAACTGTGGCCCTTTTATGACTTGTGGACTTCAACTCCCAGAATTCCTGAGTCAGCCATGCTGGCTCAGGAATTCTGGGAGTTGAAGTCCACAAGTCATAAAGGGGCCATAGTTCCACACCTCTGCTCTACAGCATACTATACTTAATCCGTTCAATAACCGGAGTTACCTGAATAGATTGCGGAATTATTTAAAAGATAATTTTAAAAAAACAGCAGCAGGGTAGAGCATATGTATAAATAACTCAGTGAAAATGCATGCAAATAAAAATGAATAAAAACTATTATATATAGAGAGAGAAACAGAATGAGAGAGGGTGTGGGTTAGAACTAGTTTGGTGTAGAAACTGGTCTGGCACAGAAAGAAAGCTAGAGTTAGATTTTAAAATGTGATTTAAAATTTTACTTAAAAAGGCTTTAGAGATCTGGACTGATTTAACAATTAACTGAGTATGTGAAGTTAGCAAGATGATATTTTGTGTAACAATATGCTTGTTTTAGATATAATAATTACTTGGACGAGATTTAAATTTTACCTATTTTTTCTATAGAAATAGATTGACTGATAGATTATATACCTAAAATAGAGTAGAGTAATATTATTATTTTAAGTAGGATAAATATTTTGTAATGGAAGAAGAATAGGAGAGATTTGTGATAAGAGAAGAAATGGTATCAATCAATGATCTATTAGACTAAGAAATAGAATATATGTGGAAATATTAGAATGTTACTGTCGGAATACTATGTGTATTGTAGAAGAGATACCCAAAGTGCTAATAATATGTTTATTCAAGACTAAATTGGAATATGGTAATTGTAAATTAGTAAAGCTTAAAAACAGGATTTGGATTTACATAGATGTAATGTTATTGATGATTGTTTTGACTGATTGAATTTCATGTAGAAATGGATTAATCTAAATATGTTATACTATCTGAGGGAAATAGAGAGGGAACTTTTAATGAATTAATTTGAGTTATATATGTATGACTTTGTTTTTGGATGACTGATTACCCCATCACCACGGTGTTTCTTGAGCACTCTGATGTAAAAATTAAAAAACCAATAAAACTTGTTTATATATAAAAAAGAACTAGTTTGGTGCAGTGGTTAAGGCACTAGGCTACAAACCAGGAGACTTATGAGTTCTAGTTCTGCCTTAAGCACAAACCATCTGGGTGGTTACTACTGCTAAAAAGATGCCTTCCACTCTAGTTTTCTATCTTTTTTTTTTTTTACAAAGTCATTTATTATTTTTATAGGAGAGAATAGTAAGAACAGAGGGCAATATGGAAAATGGTGATAGATCAAGTCACTGCATTCTGTGATAATATTGACAAATTCTATAACATGAGTTTATTCTTAGCTGCCAAAGATTCCAGTCTGTGCAGTTCACCAGCTGTTGGCAGTGGCTCACCTGGTCCTCACAGCAAGCCAAGGGAGACAGCTGCTCGGCATGTTAGTTTTAGCGACAGCCCCAAAGGGACCCAGTCTGCTTTCCAAAGACAGAGAAGGATTGCCTTTTATGATGGAGATGTGAGTGATGAGGATGACTTTACCAAACAAGATGGAGTCTGTTTCCAAAGAGGATCGAAGTCAAAAGGTCAAAGGAAAGGAGACAATGACTGTAGTATTTCCACTGCAGCTCCTTCAGCACAAAATGGAGATACCAGGCAGGAGAGAGAATCTGCAACAAATACCTACAGTGACTTAGCTGCCACCAGCTCTGGGAATCTGAACGAGAGCCCTGGGGAGCATACACCAGACACCCCTTTTCTTCTCGATAAAGAACTTCATCATCTTCCAGAGCTTCATCCAGGCTACTTGAATGTGAAGGACTTTCGAGAGGAACAGCTAGAATCTAAGAGGTCTCCTAAGCTAGAACATAAAGCCGTCACTCGAGTGAAAAGCCTGATGAGTATTGAATACCATGGAATCCCAAGGCCCAAGAACGAGGAACATGGTGCTTGCAGCAGAGCCAGTGGGAAGGTCCTTCCATCTATCCAGAAGAATGAAGCCCAAGAGAGTCCCCTAGAGCAGGGCCACGTGGAATCAATTACTTTATCTCGGAATGAAAACGAGTCCTTTGGCCTGGATCTTGAAATTCATGCCAACCCTTTGCGCATCGTCATAACAGGCTTGCAACCAGGCGGAGCAGCTGAAAGGGTAAAAAAAAATGTCTTTCTCTTTATTATCCCTAATAGAATTTCAATTCAGAGGGGAAGTTGAGATCCTGCAAGAAACAGACATAGTAGCCTCAGGACAAATGTTAATTTTGAGAGTCTTGCCTCATGCCTCCACTGTACGTACCCTTTGCTAAATGGGCAATTAATGAATTGATTTAGCCCTGCTTCCCCACCCTACTGACTTAAAATTCTCAGGGTAAGGAAATCACACTATTGTAAAAGGAACCATACTGTAAAAGGAATTAGTAAATATTGCTCACTTTACAAAAACTGAACTCATTTAGAAACAGAATGTATTACATTTTAAAAGGTATGCAGCTTGTTGACAAGAAAGAACAACTATACTGCCATTCAGGGATTTTCAGATTATTTTCAAGATGAAATCATCTTTTGGGAAGCCAAGTTTAATTTGTTAAGTCGATAGCAAAAATTCTATAAATGATGGTATAGATGGCTTCAGAAGGGAATTTCTGCAATGGGAACAAATAGGAAAATCCTGTTTCTGTATCTGAGCTTCTTGGAGACATCCCTTTGGCTGTAATCTGACTCAACAAGGCAGTTACTATTATTTGCATTATATTACAGAATTGCATAGCAAAACAGTGCTTAAATATTACATGGCATAAAATCCAACAACTATGTTTGGGTGTAAAGGCAACTCACTCTTTTGCATTAGAAGAATGAGTTTTACTCCATGGCTAAAATGTGAGGGAATGTTTGAGGAGACCTGACAAAATGTTGCAGGGAGTGGTCTGCATTGCCTCCCCAGGTGGTATTCCAGCCACCAAGGTGTCTTACTACAGTATTTGCACACTTCCCTGTTAACAATGTTTCTAGGACATAACGGGGCTATAAGGACATATATTCTAAAGAAGAATAAGGGGGGAAATGTAAATAATAGATTACCGTTATGCAATTGCTGTAAAAAAAAGGAGGAGTATTAAAAAAAAACCCAATATTTCTAGGACTTTACAAACATTGCAGTGATTCTGTCCTGTATATTGTGTTCCCTGAAGCACATGTTGCAAAGGAAGCCAATCCCACTATAACTGATTGAAATCCAATCAATGTAGCTTAGTACTCTAGGTAGATAAGATAGGCAAGTCAGGTGCGACGAACAAAGTTGGCTTGTAGAAAGGCAGAAACGGGTTCATAAAGAGCTTTAAGTGACTCCTGATAGCTAAGTCTCTTCCTAAGAGACAGCAGCAGACTAAAGCCAATGGAAGCCTCCTACAGGACAGACAATTTTGTCCCATGGTAGAGATTACCTCAACTTGATTTTGCCATCTTAGACTTTTGCCAGGTTAAGAAGTTGGTGGTTCCTCTGGTTCAGAGGATGACAAAAAGGCTCCATCCTCTTGCTGGAAGGACCCTGAATATAGAATGCATTCCCCATTTCTTGGTGAAGCAATTGAGCTTCATCTTCATGTTATTCCGCATCCCGAAATTGTGAGGCTATGACAGTACTGTATTAATAAATGCATTCTTAACAGGCATCCATGGGAAGGATGGTCCCGAGAGATGAGATCCTTTCTATCAATGGTATCCCCATCCGTGGATTCTCTTATGAGGAAGCTTGTCAATATGTAAGACATCTTCCCACCTCCATTACACTGGACATCCAGAAAGCCATTTTGCGTAAGATTTTGTCTTCTTTTTCTGTTCTGTGGTCAATGGGCAGATGTATATAGGTGTTCCTGAACTAATTAAAGACTTTTTAAGAAATCACAAAACTAGACAGGAGCCAAAGCATTCCATAGTTTACTGTCATTCATGCTGTAGCGGCCAGATCTGACTCACTTAAAACAACCACATGACTTGAGGATACAGCTTAAGTTTAGTAGACAGGCACAGCATAAATTACAGCCATCTAGCAGTGCAGGTTTGGCATAGCTGAGGAGTTTGTAGCCTCCACAATCAAAAGGCATTTAGTGATGGAAGTAACCTTTCCTTTTGCAGACAGTAAAATCTAGATGCAACCAAAATGATGCTCGCTACTGGCATAATTAATAACCTTGAATTCTGGGAGAGATTTGTTATTTTTGAAATAGGGGTATCCTGCTTTTTTCCTCAGAAATAATTGAAAACCAAGAGAAGGATTCAATATATACAAAGAAAATATTTACTAAAAAATTGAAATCTACCAAATGTTAAAATCCACTAAAAATCATGAAAATAAAAGCACTTTTTTTTGTCCCCCAACTGAGAAAATTTGGGCTAAAGAGTCTCAGATGAAAAAGTAGTAGGGAATAGTTTCTGAGATAATTTGTGTATGTATGTTAACATGCTTCGGAAGAGGAAGGATTCATAATGAAGCCTGTCTAGCTGTTCTTAATTGGTTGAATATACAGGTAGACCTCCACTTATGACCACAATTGGGGTCAGAATTTCCATTGCTACGTAAGACGTTGTTAAACAAATGACACAATCATCAAGTGAATCCAACTTCCCCCATTGGTTCTACTTGTCAGAAGCTGACTAGGAAGGTCACAAATGGCAATCACATCACCCCAGGATGGTGCCACTGAATAAATGCCAGTTGCCAAGCACCCACATTTTTATCACATGATGTTGGGGATGCTGCAACATCATAAGTGTGATGGCCAGTTGTAAGTCACTTTTTTTAGTGTCATTATAACTTTGAACAGCTAAACAGATGATTCTAAGTCAAGGACTATCTATATTTAGACCAGAATGTGAAAGTTTTAAAGGTCCTAACCAGCGTGCTGAATTGTATCTGGAAAGATGGTGATAATTAGATAATTAATAAAGCTTAACTCTCCAACATCCTAATCATTGCTGAATCCAGCTGAACCTCTAAAATTAAAAGCTAGGTAAAGTTTTAATAATTGTGTAAGTAGGAGGATGGAATTGTTTCATTGGTTCTGTATGCAGCCTTTAACAGATTTACAAATCTCTTTGTGTCTTCAGAGGCAGACGAGACAGTTCAGAAAGAATCAAGCAGTGTTATTGTGATGAAAGAAGAAAGCAGCTTTGCATATGAGAAAGAACCTTTGGAATCTCCTCTGGATTGTATGGCAGAAAGGACAGGATTGGTGTCTGATGCTAACACTAAGGTGGTACCAGCAGATCCCTCAGAAATCCACTCTATACAAGACGCTTCTGTGGTACTATTAGAAGAGATTGATGACTTCTCTGGCAAAATGAATTCCCCAGAAGAAAAAGATGGTAACTGTTTATTAGTCAAGAACAGACATACCAAGGAAAATAGTTTTGTGGTGGCAGAAGAAGCTCAGCCGAATTCTGTATCAAATATAATTAAAAACGATCTTGTAGGGAGAGCTGCAAATTCTGTTACTAATACACAAGAGACCTTGGTTTTTTCTGTCCTGGATTCCATTAATGCAAGCAAAATTTTAACTGTAAACCAAAGCTGTCTGAATACCTATTCAAGGAATTTTAGCAGCCTTAGTGATGACCATTTGACTGAAATTGAAACGAAAAGCAACACTATTCCAAAATCTATGTACGCTGCTGCAGAAGATTCTAGTTCAGACACAGAATCCTTAGCCGAGAATCCCGGAGACAGTTCATCACTCTTACTATCTGTTTGTGATAATCCTTTGGTAACCCATAAACTAGTTGAATCAGATGAGGAGCAAATAGAAATTTGCAGTCTGAATTATGACCAACATTGTATTCAAAACCAGCTGGACACATCTCCCATAAAATCATCTCATCATCCACCAATTTACCATTCTTTGAACAACTGTTTGCAGGCAGAAAGCAAAACAGAAATAGATTCACCGGAAACATCCCATGGAAAATTTACATTAGAAAAATCGCACTTCTCAAAAAACTCCAGTGCAGAACATATGGTTCCATCAACAGCTTTTCAATCTTCTCCAGATGTTTCTCCACAAGGGGTAGACAATTTGGAGCAGGACAGGCCAGTCTGCTCTTCCACTGAGAATGGTTGTTCAAGGAGTAAAGGAGGAAGTAGCCTGCAGAACCAAGAAAATTTAATGGAAATATGTAAACATTCTGTGCCAGAAATACATTCCTGTCCAACAGAAAATATCAGTAGTTGGGAAGACAACATGCTAGGCCAAGATGAACTGGAAAAACCCCAACAGTTGCAGGTAGAAAACGATTTAGTGACGGACTGTGGAAGCAATGTACTTGGTAGTCCTTCTGCTGTGACGGGAAAAGGAACCAGTGCTCCATCCCAGTTAAGAAGAACAGACAGCTATACTATGAAGACTGCAATACAAAAAATAGTCAACAGTCCCAAATCTCCCCTTTTGACCAAACCAAAACATTTGGGCAGAGTCTCTTCTGCTCACAATTTACTAGGAAAGACTGAAAAAGCCAACACTGTTATCTCGAAACTCTCAAGTACCAAAACTTCGAATTCTGCTCAGTGCAAGGGCTTTAGTGTTCCATACAGTCCCTCTTCTTCCCCTAAATTACATCATGAAACTAAAGGCACTCCGCAAAAGAGTACGGTGGAAACTCTTTCAAATAATCAGCAAAACAAAGCAGGGCCTAAAGGAAAGGCTCTTAATATTAAAAATAAATCCAGGGCTCATTCTGATGCTCTTGGCACTGCTCCTGCCAAAGCCGAGGGCGCTGATCAAAAAAAGATAACTCTCCCTGCCCAAAGTTCACCCAGGCTCCTTTCAAAGAAAGGTTCCTCACTCCATAACTTAGCCACCCATCTGGAACCGCCCAGCAGGAGTCTCTCTATGGGTTCTAAGATATTTCAGCAGCAGGAGGAAGATCAGGCCCCTTTACTGGGGGCTCAGACATCCACTCTGCCTGTGTTGAACGGTGAGAGCAGCATTATGAAAAATAAAGATAAATCCATGATCAAATCAAAATTTGGCAGGGCCGGAACATCAGGATCACCTAAAGTGGAAAAAGAAGCACAGGTCACCAAGTGGGAGGTTATGAGCAATGAAAAATGGGGGAGAGCTAGCGCAGATCATTGTCCAACAAGAGACAGCCCTTCTCAGTCAAATTCACCTTCTGAAGCCACATCCAAGGCTTGTGGCCCGAATGATAGAACTGAAAACAGGGGGATGAGTCTGAGTTTGAATCCTGATGGATTGGAAATGAAGCCATTACAGTCTGACAATGCAGGGCTTTTTAAAAAGGAGTCTTCTTGCTTTATTTATCCCCCTGCTCGGCAAGAGCAGCCCAGTCAGGAAATTCAGCGCACTTTCATTGAAGTAAGGTTATCTTCCTCGTCCTCCTCTTCCTCCTCATTAATTCCTGATTTGCCCCTAGAGAAGAAAGAAGATGACAGTAAGACCAGTCAACTCAGAAGCGAAACACTGGATTGTTGGCAGAGCACTTTCCACAAGGAAGATGCTCTCAGAGCGTTAAAACCTGTGACAAGGACCTATTCAGTGCCAGCACAATTATCCAGTCATTTACGGGAAGACAGCAGGGATAGAGATCAACCAGCGCATTGTGTCCAGGAGATCTTAGGTAATGTTTCGAGTGCAAACCCTTCTGACTCAGAGTTGGGCCTGCTGGAAATTGTCCACCTCAGTCTGAGCAATCAGGATGCAAAAGCCACATCTGCCGGCATCCTGAAATCAAACAGCGACGATGGCAGTCCCGTTGCGCAAAAACTGAAAAAAGGCAGAAGGAATTATTATTACTATGAACTCAATTGGCCACATGATCCCGTTTCTTCTTTTTCTGTAAAGCAGAGAATTAAATCGTTTGAGAATCTGGCTAATTTTGATAGGCCTATGGTCAAATCCATAGACCTCCACTCCACCTCCCTCAACTCTAAATTGCCTGTTGGCCAAAGATTGTCTGCCGTTTCAGCGACCAGCGTAAACGATGCGGTCCAGGCCCTGCGACGGAGCTTGAGTTCGTACTGTGGAAGCGAAGTTCCAACTTCTCCAAGGATCACCAGATCTTCAACCAGTTCGACATTAACAAACGTGCCGCAGAATTTTCCCAAGAGCAGCAAAGATGATGGTCAGTTGGAGAAGAGTGGAAGACTTGCTTTGGATGAACCAGGTAGCTTACCACCATCTGCCACCAATGTCCGAAGAAGCAGAGCCTCAGGGGGTCATATTAGACACATGCCCTTGTCTCGTTCCAAACTCCGGGAGCTGAGAGCTCTCAGCATGCCAGATCTTGATAAGCTCTGCAGTGAGGACTTCTCTGTGGAGTCTCAACCTTCACCCATCAAAACTGAGTTGCATCTTCCCACTGTTGTGAGATCCCTTGATGCTCCCATTGAAAATGTTTCCAGGCTGAATGAATGTTCAGGATTATCCAGTCCTGGCATGACAAGCAGGCAACATTCAAAAGAAACCAGTCCTTGGAATAGTGGCTCTGGAACTCCTGGATCAACATCTGATGAGGAAGGGCTACAGTACGATGGCAGTCTGAATAAACTGAACTCGGGGAAAAGCTGGTCTATCAGGTTAGTTTTAATGTTTTCTTAATATTAGCTCTGTACTAGGAGCCGACAAAGATTTAAAACTTGAAAGTACATATTTCATGGGTGGAGGAAAGAGTCAAAAAGATTTGCCCTGGTTTGTGTACTTTGCATTAAAATACACAAATTCTGCATCCAATCTATTTGAGTTTTGCACCAAGAAAAATGGGATGTTGCAATAGTAGGCAAGTCGGCAAAGTTGTATGTTTTCTTTCCATCTGTATAGTTTTGTTCTTAATGTCAAAACTCTGTGAAAGCCAAGGGTTTGATCAAAGCATCAAACGCTCCCCAAGACCTGAGTCAACAAATTCTCAGCTCCAGATATTTTACTAGGAGTGCTCAGGCATTTCAGAGCTCTGAGAATTGCAAACTTAGATACTTAAAAAAAAACTTCAAGTAAAGTTTATTGAAACTGTATCCTCCAACCAGGACCCCATTATATTTTTTTTCACTCTTGCAGAATGAGTTGCCATATAGTCCCTCCTGACTGACCTCCAGTACAGGTAGTCCTCGACTTACAACTGTTCATTTAGCAACCACTCAAAGTTACACAGCACTGGGAAAAGTGACTTACCACTGGTCCTTGCACTTACGACTGTTGCAGGATCGCCATGGTTGCATGATCAAAATTAGGATGCTTGGCAATTGGCATGTGTTTACGACGGTTGCACTGTCCCAGGTCATGTGATCCCCATTTGTGACTTTCTCAGCTGATAAGCAAAGTCAATGGGAGAAGCCAGATTCGCTTAACAGCCACCTGATTCACTTAACAACTGCAACCACTTTCTTAATAACTGTTGCACAAAGGTTATAAAATCAGGCGTGACTTACTTAACAACTGCCTTGCTTAGCAATGGAAATTCTGACCCCAATAATCAGGTCAAGGACTACCTGTCTATTTTCCTCTCCAAAGGCACCTTTACCATTTATGCAATTTTCTCTTCATTTTGCTATCAATTTTCTCCTTTTCTTCCCTTGATTTCCCAGTCTAGTTTCTTGTAAATTAAATTGCAACAGATTCCACCATGGGCCTTACTCCTTTTGCGACTTCCTATTTTAATCGTCTGTTAATTCAGACTTTTCAAGGTTCAAAACCGTATTTTCACCATCATTCCTTTAGATCAGTGGTTCTCAACCTTTTTAATGCCGCGACCCCCCAACCGGTCGTAAGTCGAGGATTACTCAACCAGTCGTAAGTCGAGGACTACTCAACTGGTGCAGCACCGTTTGCAGAATGGGACTTTTGGCGGGCTCAGCAGGGCAGAGACAGCCTGGACAATTCCTATTGGCTTTTGAAAGCCAATAGAACAGTGGTTCTCAACCTTTTTAATGCCGCGACCCCCAACCGGTCGTAAGTCGAGGACTACTCAACTGGTGCAGCACCGTTTGCAGAATGGGACTTTTGGCGGCTCAGCAGGGCAGAGACAGCCTGGACAATTCCTATTGGCTTTTGAAAGCCAATAGAATTAGACTCTATTCAAGAGAGTCTATTCTATTGGCTTTCAAAAGCCAATAGAATAAAAGGGAGTAGCACAGCTAAGGAAAAGGGGGGGAAAATGGCGGACTGCGTTGTTTGGCGACCCCCGTGAAATGGTCGTTCGACCCCAAATGGGGTCCCGACCCACAGGTTGAGAACCACTGATCTAGATACATGGAACAGAAATAGAAGGGACAGAAAGGAGAGGGTGGCTTCAGTTTTCTACCTAATTCCTCAAAGGATTATCTTTTGTTCTTAACTGCATTCTTAGAATTAGCAGCAGAAGGAAAAAAGAGAATCATTTCCAAACCTGTTTGATCAGGAATATTTCAGGAGAGTCCTTGTTTTTGTAAGGAAAGAATATATAAAGGGAGGCAAAGTCTCTTTTAATTTTTTTATTGCTCTTTAATTAATAAGAGAAATAATAGTGATGGTGAAAAATGCATTGCCAAAGAGAAGAAAACGAACACATGAAAAGATTAATTGTATAAATGTACTAGAAATAGCTACATACTTGAATAATATTTGCATTAGAAAAGTATATAGAGAATTTAAATGTTGTTATAATGACATATATTTTCTTTTATCGTTGTTGCATTTCTTTCATTAAAGTGTTAAAGCACTTTTTATGTGTTCTTTGTTTTCCCTTTTCCTTGACAATGTATCACCATGAAGAGAATCAAAGTCTTAATATCTGCACTAGAATTTCAGTGCCTTTTTCTTTATGGATCAGATTTGGTTGGGTATTACAAATTATATTTCCTGGTCCTTTTCACATTTATAAATAGGCAGTGGAGATATTATGTGCTAATATTAAACCAGGCAGTCTTCTTTCTTCAGTCTCATCCAATGTCAATTTTGCATATGTTGTATTTTAGCTTGGATGAATTGTTGGTTTCCTCTCTGGATCAGCAGAAATTGCAGTCTGTTTTATCTTCGGTGACAACAAAAAACGATGTTTCTTCTTTGCTTCAGGAAATCAAAGCACAAGCAGAGGTAAGCCTAGATGTACAGCTACACACGTGGGTATATATATGTGGGTGTGTGAGTGTGTATACATCTCCGCCGCCCCCCCAATCCCTTGAAAAGCTGCTGGAAAGCAGCCTGCTAACACCTTTGGTTCTGCTTAGCCTCACAACAAAGAGAAGATGCTAAGTACACAATGGGTCCGTTATATGTTCCTCAACTTTCCCTTCATCTCATCAAGAGGAGATTGTAATTCAATCAGTGGCTTGTCCCAAGCTATCATCCATCGTATAGTAACAGAAATACTTTCTTCCATTGACACAAATCTAAAATAAAATTCTCTTCCGCGCATCCATGTTTTCAATAGATATATTTCTCTGTGTTTTATAATTAAAAAAAAAAATTCAGAAGGGTTGCTGTGTTTGGGAAGCTATGTTTGTGTGTGTGTGTGTGTGTGTGTGTGTGTGTGTGTGTGTATATATATATATATATATATATATATATATATATATATATATATATATTCACAGTTAAGAAAATTAAAAACATGAATATATAAAACCACAACAAAAGCATTGATATCTCTCAGAGGCTTTGCAGTCCTTTTTCTACAATCCCATTATTGCATTTAAATCCCCTTGTGAGCTGTGAAGATGAAAACAGTTTTGAAACTAGTAGCAATGATCTTGTTTAAATGCTGTTATGACGAGTGGATTGGGAGAAGATGAATATGAAACCATTTATAGAGAAAGAGACAAGGCCACAAAATTACTGTATGGTAAGTGAGGTTGGACAGTCCTGGGAAGGTATGAAGCCAGGAATCTGGAAGTGGGTGAGAAGGAATTGCCACCAAGGGGAAGATGAAGCTGCTCAGGAGGGCTGCAGAGCTGCAGTTATCCTAAGAAAAACAATTTCACTGAGATTCTCAGCAAATCAGAATGAAGTCAGACATCAATTGATTCTGATCCCCAAATTAGACTTGCACAAAACCTTTGGTGTGGAACCGCCGCAGTTACCAATCTACCTTTAAATGCTTATAAATGTATGTGCATGTTTGCAAAAGTTCCACTACCTTCTCTGTTGGTATCAATGTTATGATTATTATCCTTTGTTATTATGATTATCATTTACAGGTAGTCCTTGACTCACGACCACGATTGAAGCCCCTGTTGCTAAGTGAGACATTTGTTAAATGAGTTTTGCCTCATTTTACCACCTTTCTTGCCACAGTTGCTAAGTGAATCACTGCAGTTGTTAAGTTAGTAACATGGTTGTTAAGTGAATCTGGCTTCCCCATTGACTTGGCTTGTCCAATGGTCGCAAAAGGGGATCACATGAATCTGGGACATGGCAACCATCACAAATATGAGTCAGATGTTAAGTGTCTAAATTTTGATCACGTGACCATTGGGATGCTGGAACAGTCATAAGTGTGAAAGATGGTCATGTCACTTTTTTTTTTTTTAGTGCCGTTGTAATTTTGAACCCTCACTAAATGAACTGTTGTAAGTTGAGGACTACTTTGCTGTTTTGCACATAGACTAAGAATTTCTGCACTGGAGACATCACACTTGGCCAATAAAGAATTTCTATGCAATTCTATTTGCAAGAGGGATACAAAAGAATGATGCCAGGATGGTAGTAAATCTTGAAAGGAGTTTATTAAGAAATTTCCCCTAAACAAACTTACAGCATCAGCATCTGAGCTGAAACAGGGAGGAAGGCTTCTTAAACACAAGGAAGGTGGAGAAAAGGAGTAAATCTTATAGCTCTTTTTTCTCCACTCTCCCGCCATTTGGAGTCCTCACCTTGGCTCTGAGATCACTAACAAGGGGAAATTCATATTTGTATTTACACTCGTTGGAGAGGAAGAGATTATAAGACAAGTAAGTAGACACACAATGGGGAATACACATGGAATGCCTTAGCCCAGGCTCTTTGCTTATTGTGCTGGAACTGGAAGCCACTTAAGCAAAGGAAAGCCTTTAGGGTGAAACTGATTAGGGTCTTGCCAGTTTCAGGCAGCAGTGCAAGCCAGCTGAGGGTGCTAATTAACTAAGGTCACAGAGCTGGGCTTGTTAACCAGCAGTTAGCACTTCTTTGGAAAGTATTTTGTCAGCAGGTTCAGAAAAGATAGCTAGTTTCAGTAATCTCTCCTCTCTGCATGGGAGGAAATTGTGCAAAGGGGAGAAAGGAAAAAGGAAATACAAAAATATTTTAAAAATATAAATTGTGGAAACAACCAAAGTGCTGTCTGCCAAAACTGGACTTAACACCCACTGAGTTTGTATCATTGTGCAAATTCAGTGAATCTGAGAATTCAGAGGTTGCAATTAGGCCATCAGAAACAATCCCTTCCTGAAAGTAAGAATCTGTTGGATGTCTTCATTTGATGATATCCAACAAAGGAGAATCCACTACTCTTTTCATAACTGGTTTTCCTATCAAACTGTTCTTAACTTTTAAGAAGTTTTTATCCGGCCTTCTATAACCATCTGTATTCTTGTAACATTAGTCCATTGCTCTGTGTTCTGCACATCTGGAACAAGAGACAGCAGGCTTTGTGTGATATTTTAAAAAGTTTTTCTGAAATAGTATTTCTCCACAGTCTTTTTTTTTTTTTGTCACAGCTAACCATGTCCAGTTCCTTCAGTCTCTCTTCAGAGGGCAGTGGTGGCGAACCTATGGCACGCGTGTCAGAGGCAGCACTCAGAGCCCTCTCGGTGGGCACGCGCATCATGCTCCGGAGATGGCAACCATCCCTCTTCAACTAGCCACCCGCTAACTTGCCGGTCCCACATGGCTGGATGCATCCCAGCACAGCTGGTTTCCCTCCCCCCCGTCCCATCCCTCCTGGCCTCGCATGCTCTCCTTTTCCTGGACATGACCCACTGCATTGCCTCCTCAGCTATCGGCCGGCTGTCCAGCTGAGAGGCAGCTTCTCTGAACTGCTGGTGGTGGGCTGCAGAGCCCCAGAGTGCACCAGTCGAGGAGCCGGCAGGCTGTGGCTGCTGACAGACACTGTCGGCCCCCATGCGCTCGCTGGCTTCTGTGTGCCGGGGCCGATGGTATCAGGCAGCAGCTGCCCCGGCCCCTGCCTCGCCTTGCCCTGCGACAATGGCACCCCCGCCCTGCCTCGCCTCACCCTGCAGGACGAGCCTCCTGCCCACTGCCCCACCTGCCAGAGACCCCTTGGATCTCCCCCAACCCTGCCCGGCCCCCACAGGCATTTCTCCCCACGAGCAACATCGAGGTGACCACGCCCACCTTGGACACACCCACCCAGTCTGCTGTGACCACTGCAGCCATGCCCACCCAATGGGCCACGCCCACCCGGCGATACATAAGTGGGTTTTGGGTTGCAGTTTGGGCACTCAGTCTCTAAAAGGTTCGCCATCACTGTCATAGGGTAATAAAATGCTTATGCTGTTTGATGACTTTTCTGCAGAGTACAGTTTGAGGGTTCATATATGAATAATTCTTTGAGCAGGAGACTTCCCACAATTCCTTGGTTTTATTCCAGTATCTGGTTAAAGCAAGTTTGATTGACTCAGGTGAGCTTGGCACATCTTGCCAAAATACCAAGACTGGATTATGTTCTCAGTCAAGAATAATCCAGAGTCATTTTAGGTATTTTGACATGGGTCTCGAGAAAAATTGTTTATTCATGCCAGTTTGTAAAAGTCCAAGAACTCAAATATTTATGAAACTCAATGCTTTTTGGAAAATGGGCCATGTCTGCATATTTCCTCACATCTGCTATTAAGTCCAAAGTGGCACGGGAGCTGGAAAATATTATGCAATTCAGAACTTGTGCTTTAAGTGCAGAGCAAGATGATTCTCAGAAGTTTTCTAATTTTTCATCATCTTGTCTTTCTTCTGAGGAAACGTAGGCCAATAAATCTTTATTTGTTGTCTTGGTTTCGTGCTTGGCTCATTCTCTGCTATTAAAAAATAAAAAATGGAACTTTTTGTTTGGGATCTATCAAAATCTGTATATAGAGAGAATAGAAAGGCCATAAGGTATCTAGTTTTTAATGGGGAACTGACCAATTATCAAATCAAGGTTCATTGGCACCATTTTTTTTTCTCCCTCAAAATTCTGTATTTCTGTCCCACTGAAATTTACTAATAAGTTTCCAACAGTTTTTATTTGTATAATTTATTTATCTGTCTACCATCTCAATTTTCACGGATTCTGAGTTGTTTTTGAGTATTAAATAGCAATATTTTGAACAAGAAACAAACTAAAGAAATTACATGAGCCATCAGAGTATCTTAACACATTTTTTAAAAAAATGTTTAGTGAAACACCAAAATACAAGCTATCCACCTGAAAAGAAAAATGCATGGCTTCTGGACAACAAAAATTTGCCTACTTCATATTTAGCAGATTCTGCCACATTTCTGGCAATTAGGATTCAAATTAAACACTATCTGGTCTGGCTGAACTGCTTCTGTAATAGAAGTCTTTGTATTGAACTATGTCAGTGTTTCCCAAACTTGACAATTTTAAGGCATGTGGACTTCAACTCCCAGAATTCCACAGCTAGCGTTGCTGGCTGTGGAATTCTGGGAGTTGAAGTCCTCATGCCTTAAAATTGTCAAGTTTGGGAAACACTGAACTATGTCAAAGCTAGTACCTGAATTTTAGTATTTTTATACCCCCCGCTTCCTCCCCATGTCAACACAAGTGTTCCAGATTGGACTTAATGTAACAAAGAACAATAAAAAAAACAACAACAAAGGTGTTGCTTTGTCAAGTCACGACATCCAGTTTTCATTGTTCCTGTCCCCTGTTTGCATTCTTCTGTATCACAGGTTTGGGAGTGCACTAGTGTTTGCACTGCACGCCAGCAGAAATGTTTTCCGGGAAAGTGAAACTGCTTTTGAATAATAGCCTGCTCTTCTATACAACAGTACTGAAAATAGTCAAATATTGACCTAAAATTAAAAACTAGGACAGGGGTAGGCAACCTTGGCTCTTTTATAACTCATAGACTTCAACTCCCAGAATTCCTGAGCCAGCCGTGTAGAGGGAAAGGGAAAGGTTTCCAAGCTGAGCCATGCTGGCTCAGGAATTCTGGGAGTTGAAGTCCACGAGTCATAAAAGAGCCAAGGCTGCCTACCCCTGGACTAGGAGAAGATGTAGGTCTTTACCTAAAGTTAGAAACAGGTGAATTTCCATGGACAGAGGTTTCCATAAATTGGGTACTTTTCGGCGAAAAGACCCTAGTCTCCACTTATTCACCTTGCCTTTCATAAACCTGGAAAAGGTCCTCTGTTGATTGTTTCATAGCACCAATGGTTAGCGGAGACAGGAATGCCTTCAAACAGTTTGATTTCTTCTGTGAGGTGCTTTAAATTGCTTAGAGATGAGGTAGCTCAATTCATAATGAAGGGGGGTTCCCATCATCACGTCCCAATCCAAGACTTTCAGTTTTATGCACAGGGTGAGCCCGAACAACGTGAGGCACCTCCACAATTCAAAACGAATGGCTGGACACATGTTTTGCTCATGAGCTTTATGTAATCCACATGTGCCTGTCAGTCCATTTCTGCTTTTCTGCTTGGTGAGCTTAGAGGTTGGGCTACGTGTGCAGATGACACTTTTCCTTTTACTACTAACTTGATGGATGGATGTGCCTGGGCACTAAAAATTAATTCCAGACTTGAACTCTGGAAGGGGCAGTTTAAACTAAGCTGTCGTTTCCTTGGGTCCTTGTACTATTTTGGTGACATTAAATAAACACAACTGTCTTCTTTAGGCTTTCCAAGTTAAAAACTTTTAATTTCTGAAATTGTAGCTATTTTAAGCAAAAAGTTAGATTCATCTTGCAGGCATTTTGTGTTAATTGTGGGGTGTATTCTTTCAACGGTTTTAATCTTTGGATATTTTGTCTTGTCTCCTTTCTCCCTCCCCCTCCCTTCCCTTCCTCTCCCTCCTTTTGGGGGGGGGATCAGAGCAAGGAAGATATTTATTTTGTAGTCTTGAATAAAGAGGAAGGTTCTGGCCTGGGATTTAGCGTCGCTGGAGGAATAGACCTGGAACAAAAATCAATCATCGTAAGTGGCGACTGCATCTTTCTTCTAAGTGGGTTGCAAAGCCAGCTGGAAATTAGATCGAGAACTCATTTATCAAGTCATGAGTTAGCTGTACAATCCTATTGTGAAAGTTTGCTTGCTTCATTTTGTATCCCATCTGTTGATGCTATCAGAGAGGCAAGTGGGCTTGCATGCCAGATAAACTCTGATGCACACAAGTTTGCCAAGATAAGTATCCGTGATAGGCTCACACATATCTTAGCGACTGGAAATCCTGACATTAGCTCCATCCGAGCCCTATAATACATATGCTTTGTATTCCAGGATTCCCAAACCCAGTCTTTCTACTGGGACCTGAAAAAACTTTTTAAAAGAGCTGTAGGAAACACATTAGTTAAACATTTGTGGCTTATATGAACTGCAACTACTCACCTACAGCAATGTTTTAGGATCATTGGATTTTTGGCAATATCAAATGGAATCTTACTTATACAATCCAAATTTATTTATTGAATTCGCTTCGTTTCTCTATACACTTAGATGATTTTATGTTTGCTCAGCTACAGTCTTTAGGCCCAACTTAGTTTGGGGTGAATCTGAATTCATTTTGTCTTTATTTATAGTCCACTTAGGAGTTTCAGTGCAACTTGCCTATGATTTCTGTGTGTTTTTCCTGAGTGATTCCCTGCCTTTTACAGAAACAAATTCTTCAGTGGTAGAGATGAATACCTTGAGATACCTTGAGACTGAAGGCAAAGCCTTTCTCAAGTTAAGTTCAGTGGTTTGCCATTGTCTCCTTTCTGGTGTTTTACAACTTCTCCATCAGCCCTGGGACTTTCAGGTGTTTCCCATCCAAATACTAAACCAGTCCAACCCGGCTTAGCTTCTCAAAGTCAGGCAAGGTCAGCTAAATGCTGCCACCTGCTGGGACACTAAAACTAGGACTGTGTCAAAGGGGGATTTGGCTTTAATGAAGCATTGGGTGAAATTTTTTGAAGCTGTGAGTGAAGTGAAACTGCTATGTTACTTTGCTTATTATTTGGAGATTTCTTCTGGTATTTGCCTTTGCTAGAAGTATATGGAGAATTCTGCAAACCAGCCTGGGGGCAAATTGCATAATTTCTGCTCTTGGACAAGGCAAAGAGCATTATTTTTGTGGAGCAAAGGATCTTGTTAACCCAAAGTGCACCCCCTTGCCTAGGCCGCTCAAAATCATCTTCCAAAAAGTATGTATATGTCTTGGAAATTTGGCTCAAAATATTACAAGAAGCATCTGTTTTAAACATTAGAAGCGTTTGTTTCTGAGTTTGGCTGACATTCCTACACAGGGCTATATTATCTTTCCATCAACTTCCACAGAGACTTGGCTCACATGATCAGATTCAACTACATTGTGTAGCATGGGTTGGTCTGTTTCATTGGTACCTATCATTGGTACCTTTTGGGCAAGAGAACACATTCCTTTACTCTCTGTATTATGCCTGGCTTGGAAACTTCTCCAAGGACAGAACACTAGCCTAGACTGGCCTTTAGGTAGCTCCAGTTATTTAGTCCATTCCTTCCTAACCTTCATAGAGGACGCAATGGCTCAGAGGTTAAAGACTCTGAGCTTATCAGATGGAAAGCTGACAGCCTGGGTTCGAGACCTGAGCACCACACAAAAGGGTGAGCCCCTGTTCCTTACCCCAGCTCCTGCTCACCTAGCAGTTCGAAAATACGCAAATGTGAGTAGATTAATAGGTACCACTTTGGTGGGAAGGTAACAGCATTCCATGCATGTTTGGCATATAACCATGCTGGCCACATGACCACGGAAAATGTCTTCGGACAACGCTGGTCCCCTTGGCCAAGAAACAGAGATGAGCACCATGCCCTAGAGTTGAACACGACTAGACGTGGGAAACTTTTACTTTTACCTTTTCTTAGCCTTCTGAAATACATCATGGTTGGGTTCCAAAATCTATGTATCAGGGAAGTATTTCCTAATAAATTGAGCTGCCAATTTACATATACAGTAGATTGATTGGCCTTCATTTTTAATCAGCTGATAATTCAACATGCCTTCGTATCTTGAACAGTTGCTTTGCTCTGGGTTGTGTGTTTTATGTTTCATAGTAATTGACAAATAAAATGCTACAGCTGGTATTCTTAATAACGAGCCAGATTCTGTGAATTTGGATATTGTCTCACATGTTTTCCAACAGTCCAAAAGGCACCATTACTGAACTTCTGTTCATGTGAAGATTTATAGAAACCAGGAGACCAGGAGTTCTAGTCTCACCTTGGGCACAAAGCCAGCTGAGTAACTTTGGGCCAGTCACTGTCTCTCAGCCCTAAGAAGCAGATAATGGCAAACTACTTCTGAAATCTTGCTAAGAACACTGCAGGGTCTTGTCCAAGCAGTTGCCAAGAGTAAAGACTGACTCGAAGGCACACACAAATCAGTTAGTTAAACTGGGAAAAAGGAGAATCTTTTAAATCTGCTAACAGTTCTTTGATCCACTGACAATCTTCATCGTAATGTGTCTTCTTGAAGGTCCATCGGGTGTTTTCCAAAGGGGTGGCTTCCCAGGAAGGGAAAATTCACCGTGGTGACCTAATTCTTTCTATCAATGGCACTTGTTTGGCGGGTTCTGTCCATGGGGATGTCCTCAATGCGCTCCATCAGGCCAGGCTCCATAAATATGCCATCGTGGTCATCAAAAAGGAGAAAGACAGAGGAAGGAGGCCTCCTCAGAGCAATGAGATGCCTACTTCTGATAGGCCAACTTTGGTGGATGCAGCCACGGGAAGTGAAGCAGGTACTGTACAATACAGATTCGGCAGTGTTTGAAATGAATTCATCCACCCTTCTACTCTCTCAAGAAATCGTAGTGGTGGCGGGGAGAGCTGCCCCCATAAGATTCATACTCTAATTATAAATTTTGGGATGGAGTAAGTGAAAATATGAAAATACATTCAACTGTCAATTGGACTCCTTTAGTATCCAAATAATCATTTGAAAAATAGGAAGATGCTTAGATATCTCAGGCCAAAACAGAACTGAACTGCTAGATTTTCACGCAGAACAGTTGGAAATCTGACAGTGGCTCTTGACTTTTGGTTTACAGATCAGATAATAAATATGAACATTTTATTTCCAGAGACGTTTAGATTTATAGGCATTTGTATAATCCAAGTTCAAGTATTCTAACAGCATCACTGAAGCCCTGCTCCCACAGCTAAAAAGAGAAGTCTCAGATGGTCCGCTTTCCATTTCAAACAATATAAATAACATGAGGAAGGAAAGATTGCAAAATATGATTTATAATTTCCAAAGATTTGGAGAACTAGACATGTCTCTGATGTATTGTCAAAGCCTATTTTGTGCTCTCTGTGGTATGACCTCTTATAGGTGATTAACCTATATTTGGTCATTAGAGCAAGTTTTCTGAATTTTTTTCTCTCCAAAGGTCCAAGTGGGGAACTGAATGGGGCCCTTTGTGTTGAACTTTTGAAGACTTCTGCTGGCTTGGGTTTCAGCCTGGATGGTGGGAAAGCTTCAGTATCTGGAGACAGACCTTTGTTCATCAAAAGAATTTTTAAAGGTAACTTGGACAATTTTCTGAAAATCCTGTTTTTTTTCCTCTGTTAAAGACAGTCTGAAATCTCACTGCCCTCTTTACAAGTCTGAATGGGCTTTATTTATTTGCAGAAATAAAAAGGAGACCCATCTCCTCTGAAGAAAATATTTATGTCAGCATTAACAAAATGACGCAGCCCAGTACCAATGTTTGGAGATTCTCAGTCATCCAGGTCATAGTTCTCCCGAAGATGCTTTTTCACAAGGCAACTGGATTTTCTAGCCCAGTATCACTTTGTGATATTTGTACTGTTCAAAATTCCAGCCTGCTAGACCTCACCCAACAGACCAGCCAATCCCTAATCTGCTTTCTCTATGCTATTATTGTCACCCTGTTTATCAGAAATGCTCGATGCATCTTTCAAAGAAAATAAGCTATAGAGGTTTTGTACATGAACTGTAATGTACTGTATTTTAACACTAGAAATAGTGTTTCTTTATTTTTTCAGTCTTTCTACCAATCTGCACTTTGATATTTCTGCCAACAGGTGGTGCTGCTGAACAAGCTGGAAAACTGGAAGCGGGTGATGAAATTCTTGCAATTGGAGGAAAATCCCTGCTTGGACTCATGCACTATGATGCGTGGAACATCATTAAATCTGTCCCAGAGGGGCCCATTCACCTGCTGATCAGGAAGCATCGGCCGCCAGAATGACGGATCCCGATCTCTGAGTTCCACTTACCTTTTGAGCACAACCTTACCAGTTTTGTTTGCCAGGAGCTGGAATGGTGGCATCTGGGATGTTATTCTACTAGGTCAGAATGGTTTAATCAGTCGAGAAGCATCAAGATACATATGCAAGACTGGTATCAAGAGTCAATATGGTCAGGCAGCTACCCCATGTTTAGACCTCATTGGAGGGCCTCTGGGCACAGTTTGGTTCTCTTAATTGCAATCAACTTGTTCACTGAGAAGATAAATAAACAAGAACTTAGCAACTCATCAAAGCGGCTATTGTCTGCACTGACTCTCTGGAAAGGAGGTGCAGCAGTTCATAAAAAATGAGATATCTTCAATAAATCCCCTAAACTTTGGAGCTGACCTAAGCAAGGAATTGATTTAATGTGTTCTTGTTTTACAGATGGTGTCTTTCTTTCCATGCTTATGGAAGGTGCCATAATTTCCCAACAGATTACTTTCTTCTTACTGAATTCTTACTCAATCTTTGCCACTGACACCCAGAAGCAATGCTTTGGGTTTATGGTCTGCCCTCCCTCCCTCCCTCCCTCCCTCCCTCCCTCCCCCCCCTCTCTCTCCAGTACACCCATGGACTGGGGGGAAGGAACATAAGATATGAGAAGACTACAAAGGAGTGGGTGCAAAGTGCACCTGCCACGTAGCCTGAATAGCTGATACCAACTATACAAATCTAGAGCAATAAGGGGGGGGGAGAGAGAATCCCTGCATTTTATAAATTAAATCAATGGCTGTTGGTGTCTTTTGCTTTTAATGCCAAAGATGGCACAATGAAGTGTTTTGCATTGGTTCTATGGAAAGTTCGGTAGTATACAGGGGGCAAAAGAGAGAGAGATTGCATTTGGTTTCTTATTATTATAATGAAGAGTTTTGGTATCTTCTTTTCCATCACTTCGGGTTATTGTTCCCAGCATTTGTAGCTCACTGAAGGTGAAGCTCTCGGATTTAGTTCTGGGCATCTCCAACTCAACCGTCTTGAATATCAGAACATGCAGAGCTGGAAAAGGATTTTGCCAAAGATCTGGAAGAGCTGTTGCCCACTAGAACAGCACATGCTCAGCTTAGAAGGACCAGTGGCCTGATTTGGTGAAAGACTGCTTCATATATTGATCTGGAAGCCACCGGCCCCGCAAAGGACACCTCAGGTTTAGCCATGAACTCATTTTCATGGTCCTTCTTAAACTCTTATCACAAAGAGAAGTATTTGCCGTAAATTTTGTAAACTGATAACTATTTATTGGGAAACGTACTATGTATTAGGAAACCTGAGTGTCTTTTAAAACGTCTGAATGATTTGAATGTGTCTGTCTGAAATTTTTACATTTTGTAAATCAAACTGAGTGATGAAATTGTCCAATATGGATGACTACAAGGGTTTTCTAGATATACCAGGTAGTTTTGACTTCAGCTGCTTTTGTGGGTCCAGCATGCTTTTAGTTTTAAAAAAATGAGAAGGTCTGGGGAAAAAATATGTGTTTTCTATTGTAGAGGTAAGAATTTTTTCAAGGACCTGGGGAGCGCTAATGAAAATGTCTCAGCTGTCAATATTAAATCACCAAACCTGGATGTGACACTATATGTAGATTGAAGAATAGATACAGGGAGAAAATATAATAATGGTTGTTTTTCTAGGACAGTTTAGTAGGGATATAATGTTCAGTGTTTATCATCTAAAATCACAGTTATTGGCCTCTAGAATTTAAATTGGAAGAATTTTAGAAAAATAGAACTTACATCTTCCTAATGCCAAGGAAGATACACTTTATTAAAATAAGGCAGTAAACCAAGATCACATTTTTACAGAAAGGCATTCTTGATTTGCCTAAAATTGCATTCAATACTTTTGAGATAAAATGGAAGAAACCATTGATAAAGACAGTTTCAGTTGTGAAAGTAAAGATTATTTTAGTTGTGCTCTATTCCTGATTACTACTTGCATGTATCCTTTGTTTTTTGTTTTGTTTTGCAATGGTATGAAATCATTTGCTGTTACCCACTTCATTTTTACTTCCTAAGGGTTTTTTTTAGCTTCTTGACTTTTCATTCTAGTCTACAGCTTGTAGTTCCAGTGTTCCTCATCACCAGGTCTGATCTGCGTAGCTTTTTGAAGAACTCTCAGGTGCTGCCACCTCCTGTGACTTTCAAAACAAAGAGAAAACAAATTACAAGTCCGGGCCTGAAAGTGTGGGTTTTCTGAATTTCAATTCTATATGGCCATAACTTCCAATTCTATTCTAAAATGTTGGTTTTAGCAGGTTTTTTGTGCCTCTGTGGTAGCAGTTTCTTAAATAGACGGTTAAAGAGTCTGTGTGATTGCACGTGTTCCCTCTAGATTGTGGAAAATGTGTATGTAGTTCACAATCTCAAAATGAACAAAAATTACTTTTATTTACACACTTCATCACAGTATCACATGCACTAATTCTGAATACTTCTACACATAGTCAAAGCACATGCCTGACAAATCATTTTAGTGGGGAAATTATTTTAAGCAGAGAGCTAAATGAAAGGGAGGTTGGGGAGAGGCAGGTATCAGCACAAAGCGGTATGATAATCCTAAAATAAATTGGAGGGGGGATTAGTTTTCAAGGAAATGACAAATATTGGAAATTAATTAAATATATATATATATTGTTCCTGTTGCCTTAAATTCCTATGTCACTATCAAACCCTCAATTCCAGATTTTAAACACCAAATGAGATTTATATTTATGACAAAACCATTTACACCAAGCCATATCACCCTTGTGGTGAGTGGATTTATTTTGTATATTTATTTGAAGCCACATATTCACAGGGTGGGGCTAAAAACAATCAAAGTGGCAGCTGCAACCAATGTGATTCAAGCCCTAACCTCATTTTTAGGTGCATCAGGATGTATCTAAAAAGAGGCGGGGCTTTGCACAAGCACAATCTCTTCCATGATTTTGGGGGAAACCTCTACAGACGACCCCAATCCATATGGGCATTTACAAGAAGTGCTTTCAGGAAAAAAAATGCATTTAATGGAGATTTATTGCAAATTGATTGCAATCCACTTTACCACTTTACCCTTGCTGGTAACAACATTCAGCGTTTGATCTAGTTAGCCCCTAACTCAAGTCATATCTTTTCCAGGACCTTGGACAGCTCACCATCATGCTAGGTCTATCAAAATCATCATTACAACCCGTTAGCACAATTTTATTCCACGGCCCTATTCACTTTCTGCAGGAAGGACTTAGTATAACACAAGCCACTTAATGGGATTGGCAAGGCAAGGCATTATACCATCAGTCCCTTCCTTCTTGGTTAGGCAGGCAACAGAAGGTGGAGCTTGGGGCCCTGCAACCAATCAATGGTTGAGAGGTGTGTCCTGCAAAGGAGAAGTTTGTTGTTTCAGAATCTCTGGGTTCAGTTTGTTTTTTCTCAGAGTTTGCAATCTGAGGCTGAAGGGAGCTTAACCAACCATCTTTGCCTCCACATTAATGTTTGCATAAAAGACCATTTCTGTAAAATATTTCAGCCTCCTTCCCCAACAGTCGTAATTTGCAATGGTCACAAAGTAGATTGGTCACATGACTGATTTGATTTTATGACTTGTTTTACAGCAGTCATTAAGCGAATACCGTAGTAATAAAGTGACCACCATGGTCATTAAGCTAACCCAAAGCTTCCTAGGGGCCAGTTTTGCCAAAACCCAGAAGTCAATGCTGATTTCCAAAAAAACCATCATCAAATACATTCATGTGACCTCTGGACACCACAAATGGCTGTAAATGTACCCCAGTTGCCGGGTGCTTGAAGTGTGGTCATATGACCGAGGAGGGGTCTGACCATCAGAACTTCGCATTCAGATAATAAGTACCTTCCTCAGGTAAGTCCATCTGAACTTCAAACAGTTGCTAGGCAACCGGTTGTAAGTTAAGGACTACCTGTATCTTTATACAGAAATGAATCGCCATCTGTAAATCTTCCTCAGCTTGCTCTTTCCATTTTCTTTTTCCTGTTAAGAGTGAGTTACCCAAAATTAGTGCCATGCAGAAGCATAGGAACTACAAATACCAAAATTCTGTAGCCAATATGGCCAAAGGGATTCTGGTAGTATGTAATGCTGATATAACATTAAATTAGTAGGCAGCAAAATTGAAATCTAAGCACTGGCTGATACATTGCCTACCATTGCACGGTTGGCATGCTGGTATTTCCTTCCAGAATTGCTAGGATAAAGGCATCTTTAAATTAAGATGTTTTGTCTGCAACTTCGCCATCAGTCACTTAATCTATACATGAAAAGTGAACTTAATGTATTATAATTTTATAAATATTAATTTGGAATCATGACCAGGGTATTCAGAATGTATTCAGACTGTGTAAGTCCATCTGTTCTCCAGACACACAAGTTAATTATGTGAAAAAATGAATATCGTTTAAAATGTATGATTAATTTTATTTTTATGCTGTCTTTTACCTTGCTCTAGACATCAATTATCTATCCCTGTTACTGATGAGCTGTCAGCTTGATAATAATAATTTTGAATTAGTGGATCTGAAATTAGCATATCGCAGAAACTGGGTGGAATATATATTTGTCGTGTCATTGAAAGTGGCACCTTGTAAGGAACAAATTGAGCAAGGGAGTTGTACAGTAACACAATGGAAAGATGGGAGAACTCAAAATCACACCATAGTTGAGGAGACAGTAAACATCTCATGGGTTATAGAGAGCAAACTAGGTGCTTAGCAGATTAATTTCTACCTTTGGAACGTTTATGTGATTCCCAATGGATGATCTCAGAGTTAGCCACCCAGACATAAATTTACTACCCCCTCTTACCCAGGTGTGTGTCAAAAAAGTCAAAATGGCCTCCCAAGCACACAATTAAAATACCTGATTCGTGTAAAAAAAGGGGCAGGGCTTGGTGTGATTACAGCTGCCATCTTTACTTTTTTGACTTCTCCTGGCAACACCACTGCCTCTTGTATGAAACAGGCCACAATTCTGTGTGAGTGTTTTTTTTTTAACTGCAACACATTACTTCCAGTACGATGTTGTATATTAACACAATCGTTTTTATAAATATGTCCTTTGTGTTCAGGTTATTTTTAAATGCCTTGTTGTAAAAAGATAAGTGCAATAATGGACGTAGACTGTGTACCTTTCCAAATGTGCTTTACTCCAATTGTCTGAATGAGCATCTCTTTAAAAAAAAACAGTTTCACCACAATTTTTTTAGTGACTTCTAAAAATAAATAATAATGTTACTTTACTGGGTTACTGTTTGTGTTGAAATGCAGGAATCTTGAACCTAATTTTTATTTTCCAACATGTGACTCATCTTACGATGTTCACACATTGTGCTAAACTTTAATTTGCTCAGTCATGGTTTGTTTAAATCATAGTGGCTTAGGTTTGGAAAATATGCTAACTTATCAAGCATGGGCTATAGCAGGGATCCCCAATTTATGGACTGCGGGTGAGCGTGTGCACGTGTGCTGCATTTGCACGCGTGGCAGGCACGCACATGCTGCTCGTGCAAATGGAGCTGTGCGCTTGTGCACACGGTTGCCAGCCGTTCACGCAGAACCATCCCCTTTCCCTGTCCCCTGCCCATTCTCAAGGCCGGGAAGGTTGGGGAACTCTGGGCTATAGGATATCATGGCTTGGATTCAAACAATATTCAAGGTATAGCCACTGAAACACAGTATTTTACCTGGAAATTAACTCTCCCTCCACCCCACCTCTGATATTTCTACTATCTTAGTGGAGCTTTTAGAAGACCTGAGGTTATTCTTGCAAAGCAGTAAATTGTATTTGCTTTGAAACATGTTAGCTCCCAATTTGTTTACCTCTTATTAAAACTTTTTTTGTTTTTTTAAAAAAAGTCAGTCGATATAATAATCTAGATAAGGGGTAGGCAACCTTGGCTCTTTTATGACTCGTGGACTTCAGCTCCCAGAATTCCTGAGCCAGCCATGCTGAAGGGAAAGGGAGAGGTTTCCAAGCTGAGCCATGGTGGTTCAGGAATTCTGGGAGCTGAAGTCCACGAGTCATAAAAGAGCCAAGGTTGCCTACCCTTGATCTAGGGAATAGCAAACAAGGATTGAGGACCTTCTATACACATTCAATATTCTCAATTTGTTTTAAGAAAGTAGGAGACTGAATTTTAATCCCACCTTAGGCAACAAATCAGGCTTGGTGACTTTGGGTCAGTCAGTCATCCCAACTCACCTCACAGGGTTGTTGTTGTAGGGAAAATAAGAGGAGGAAGGTGTATTAGGTATGTTCACCAACTTGAGTTGTATATGAAAAAAAGGGATTAAAAAAAATGGAGAGCCAGTCTGGTGTAAAGGTTAAGGCATCAGGCTAGAAACTGGGAGATGGTGAGTTCTAGTCCTAATCTTAGGCATGAAACTAGCTGGGTGATCTTGGGCCAGTCACTCACTCTCAGCCCTAGGAAGGGGACAATGGCAAAACATTCTGGGGGGAAAAACCTGCCAAGAGAACTACAAGGACTTGTCCAGGTGGTGTCTGAATATTAGACGCAATTGAACAGAAGAAAAAGATTGTCAATGGAGATTATCAAGTCATCCAGGTCATGGTTGTCCCAAAGGTGTTTTTACAAAAGGCAACTGGACTTTGTTTTTCCTTGACGATGTTTTTCTTCTCATCCAAAAAGCTTCTTCAGTTCTGACTGAAGCTTCTGCAAGTCAGAACTGAAGAAGCTTCTTGGATGAGAAGCGAAACGTCTTCAAGGAAAAACAAAGGAAGTCCAATTGCTTCTTGAAAAATCACCTTTGGGAGAATAAAAGGAAACGGTTTACCCACTAGGTGGCAGTAGATACAGCAACATATAGGTACAATTGCATACAGTAGCAAAGAGGCACGATTGAAGCAGTTTTGCAGTTCTGGTTTAACAATATATCTCAAACTTCCAGGCATTTGAACAGAAACACTTTTTCAACCTTACAGCAACTTTTCAACTATTTTCTAATGTATTGTACGCTGTTGGAGATTTGCATTCATCTATGCTGTTGAACATAAGCAGAGTGCTGATAATTAAATGTTAATAATTATGCTAATTGATTATGTGCCATCAACTAGTTTTCAACTCCTAGCTATCATACAATAGATCATTTCTACAATGATCTGTCCATAATTTGATCCTTCAGGTCAACCAAAATGGAATTTGTCTAATAATTCTTTGTTAACACTAAGTACTTGTTAACTACTTATTTACATTTCCTCATTATTTGGGGACGACTATTTTGTTATCCCAAAGATGCTTTTTTCAGGAGGTAAGTGGACTTTGTTGTTTTTTCTTTGAAGATGTTTTGCTTCTCATCCAAAAAGCTTCTTCAGCTCTGACTGGATGGTAGGGAATGAAAAAAAAAGATAGTCCAGTTGCCTCTCAAAAAAAGCATCTTTGGGATAACTATGACCTGGATGACTGAGAATCTCCATAGACTATAGTTTGTTATTTCACATTTCAGAGTTATTTGGAGCTTTCTGATGTTTTCTTTGTATTGCTTATTTATCTAAACAGTATATTTCAGATTTCAGAGCATGCGTATTATTTATATATTCATTCACATAAGCAGAGATGTCATTATGAAATGCTGGACACAGGAAAGAGGGGGAGGGGAAAGACCAGCAATTGCACAATATTTTCACAGTATTTTACAGCACTTTACAAACCCCAGAGGGTGGCATTTTCCTGATTCTTGCAACCCAAATTGGCATTCATCAATTCACTAACCACGAATGCACTTTGGTTTCTAACACTTTGCTTTCTTTGGGGGTGGGGAGAATCATAACAGCTTCTGATGCATTTTCAAAAAGCTTACAAAACTAGATGTAGTCATGTGTTTAAAGCTGACCACAGATTATTAAAACGTAACAGATTATACAGATGATTGCAACACAACATTAGAACCTGTGGTATGTGAGAAAGATTGCTGGATTTGGATAGCAAGGCAATTTCTCCTCTCAGTCCCTAACTTTGCGCCTAGGCCAGGGGTAGGCAACCTTGGCTCTTTTATGACTCGTGGACTTCAACTCCCAGAATTCTTGAGCCAGCCAGGAGTTGAAGTCCACGAGTCATAAATGAGCCAAGATTGCCTACCCCTGGCCTAGGCCCTAGGCAAAAAATACAGGAAGCAGATTTAACAACAGAAACGCTAGTTATTGCCTGTTTTAATTTCAATTTCTTTTTCTATACGTAGAACGCAATGGGAAAAAACCAAGTACTAAAGTGTCATTTATGTTGTGGCTGCAGTACAAAACCTCCCATTCAACCACAATCCTGTTCATGTGGCCTTTGAGTCATTTCTACAGCTCACAAGAATAACTAGGAAAGAATCAAAGCTACAGTGCAGATAGGTCAGCCCTCCCAGATACAGCTGGTCCTCGGCTTACAACAGCTCATTTAGTGACCGTTTGAAGTTACAACAGCGCCCAAAAATATGACTTATGACCATTTTTACACTTGCGACCGTTGAAGCATCCCCCTGGTCACATAATCAAAATTCAGATGCTTGGCAACTGGCATGTATCTATGCTGATTGCAGTGTCCCGGGGTCATGTGATCACCTTTTGTGACCTTCTGGCAAGCAAAGTCAACGGGGAAGCCAGATTGACTGAACAACTTGTGTTACTAACTTGTCTGTGGGGATTCTCAGTCATCCAGGTCATAGTTGTCCCAAAGGTGCTTTTTCAAGAGGCAACTGGCCTTTCTTGTTTTTCTCTGAAGACGTTTCGCTTCACATCTAAGAAGCTTCTTCAGTCTGACTGAAGAAGCTGAAGAAGCTTTTTGGATGAGAAGCGAAACGTCTTCAAAGAAAAATAAGAAAATCCAGTTGCCTCTTGAAAAAGCACCTTTGGGTGTTGCTAACTTACAACTGCAGTGATTCACTTAACAGGCAAAAAAAAGGTTGTAAAACGGGGCAAAACTCGCTTAGCAGCTGTCTTGCTTAGGAACAGAAATTTTGGACTCAATTGTTGGTTGTAAATCGAGGGATGTCTGTAGACCAGGCAGGAAACAAAACTAGATGAACTAATTCTACTTTATTGTCAGGCTATATTAACAGAAACCTGCAAGTATGAAAAATATAATTTTCCCAACACACTTTAAACTGCTTGATCTGTTAGGGCAGGTCCCTAATAGTCTACTCTAAATCAAGGGTCCGCAACACCGGGGCTGCGGCCCACTTCCAGGCCGCAGCCCATTCAGAACTGGGCCATGTGAGCAGCAGACAAACGCACATGCGCAAAATTCCATTTATATAAGCAGTGGTTGCTTGCAGTGGTTGCTCGTTTGAGCGCACAGGCCTGCTACTCACACAGAACCATCCCATCTCCCTCCCTCATTGGGCCGCCAAGCCAGAAAGATTGGGGATCACTGTTCTAGACTACTCCGGGTTACACAAGACCTTGTTCTTGGTGCAGCCTCAGCGAATACTCTTCCAAGGTCTCTGCAGCCTCCGAAAAGCGTATAAAACCACATCCCATTCTCAGGTGATTTTAAGAAGCTCCAGGGGCCATTTGAGAGCATGGGTGTCTCTCACAACTTCCAGAGAGTCTGGAGGCCATGCAAGAATGAAAATCACACAAGAAAATCAGAAAGGAATGAGACGTGCTTTTGAGAATAGTTATTGTCAGGCGCTAATGAATGCTGGCGTGTCACCCAAAATATTGGGTGTCATCTTTGTCCCATATCATAGGTTCGCCACAGTTGCCATAATCCAATAAATTAACCTCAACATTGCAAGTGAAATACTGTGGCTCTTCAGGTTTTGCAGAACTATTCTAGCAGTTTGAACCAGCACTGCCAATAGCCAGAAACATTATGGGGCTGAGCATTTGCAAGGTGGAGGCAATAATAATAATAATAATAATAATAATAATAATAATAATAATAATAACCCCCAGTGAGGCACTACCTTGACGTGGTTGTGGGGCTTGTGTACTCTGAGGAAGATGAGAGCTATGCCAGAGGTTCAACCATACTGGACAGGTCTCATCAGAGGAGTCAGACAAAGAGTGTCTCTCCCATAAAAAATATGGTGAGACGTAAATTTCAGAATGCCATACCGGCTCGGACGTCGCCCGGGTTAACAAGGTCCGCACTAGATATTGGAGTTCCTGGATATCTGGTGAAAAATGGGTTACAGGACTCAGGACTGTTGGCTGAGCAACCAGGGCCAGCAGCTGCAGAACTACTGGAAGAAAAGGTGTTTACCCGTCGCAGATACACAGTGATGGAAAACAAAGAAATAATGATCTGTTACTACAGATCAAGTCCAACAAGACGAGGATATCTAAAACGAATGCACCAGTTCTGGAAAGAACAACATCCAGAATCAGAAATAACAGAACAGAGACTAGCAGATCAACGCCGATTTATAACACGAAATAAAGTATTTACAGAAACAGAATTGGACGAACTGCAAAGGTTTACCCAGGGCAAAGAAATCAAAGCCTTACAAGAAGTAATTCAGAATGTAGAGGCAAACCAGGGGGAGTTGGCAGTGAAAGAATCCAGTAGAGATATACAACTGTTCTCATTTGGAAACCAGGCACCTCTTCCTCAGGAAGAACAAAACCCTCTAACTAAAGAAATAAAAGAATTGAAACAAAGAATAATTGAGCATCTAGAACAGCACAAAAACAACAGAATAAGGCTGCCTGCATTGAAGCTTGTTCCAAAGAAACAGCTAGCACAAGCATTAAAAGATGCAAATACTGCAATAGCAAGTATAAGCACCAATTCACTGCAAGAAACAAACCAACTAATGTACAGCACAGCTGCAGTTATAACAGAATACCTGGGATGTAAAATCAACAAAAAAGAAAAACAAACAAACAGTGCACCACAAAAATGGAAGGTTAGACTAGAAAATAAGATCAGCAAGTTAAGATCACATGCAAGCAAGCTAGAACAGATGAAAGAAAAGAAGCTGAAGAACAAGAAGACCAAAGAATACCTAATCAAGAAATACCACTTAGAAACAAGGAAGATCAAGGAAGCACTGGAAATAATAAAGCAACAAATAACAGCTATAGCCAGGAAAATCAGTAGATATGAAGCTCGAATTGCAAACTATAGGCAGAACCTCCAATTTCAATCCAATCAGAAACGTTTCTACCAATCCATCAATGGAGAAACTGCAAGGAATCAGTCAGTACCTGACAAGGAAGAAACAGTGCAGTTCTGGAAGCAGATATGGGATAACCCAAAGAAATACAACAAGGATGCGGCTTGGTTAAAAGAGGTGGATGCAAATAAAACAGAAGTTGAAATGAAAGAACTAGTAATAACAACAAAAATGGTAGAAAAAAGAGCAAAGAAAATCAAAAATTGGTCAGCACCAGGTGAAGATGAACTGCATGGGTTTTGGTTGAAACATCTAACTGTTATACACCCACTCATTGCCAAGCAGTTCAACAATATACTACAAGGAGGAGAAATTGAAAAGTGGCTAACAACTGGGAAAACCTACCTAATAATGAAAAATCCAGCAAAAGGGGCAACACCAGGTAACTACAGGCCAATTACCTGCTTACCAACAACTTTCAAATTACTAACTGGTGTGGTAGCTGATGCAGTACAACAGCATCTAGTTGAAAACAATCTCTTTCCACCTGAGCAGAAAGGAAACCGCCCCAATAGCAGAGGAACAAAAGATCAACTCCTAATAGACAAAATGATCTTGGAAAACTGCAAGAGAAGGAAGACCAACCTGAATGTGGCATGGATTGACTACAAAAAGGCATTTGACTCTCTGCCACATGATTGGATAATAAAGTGCCTAGAAATAACAGGAGTCAGTAGAAACATCAGAAAATTTGTGCAAAGATCGATGGCACAATGGAAGACACAGTTGCAGATCAATGGTGAGAGCTGGGAGAGGTTAATATCAAGAGAGGAATATTTCAAGGAGATTCATTATCACCATTACTATTTGTTATTGCACTGTTTCCTCTGTCAACAATACTGAATAACTCAGGACATGGCTATCAAACATCAAAAACATCTGCCAGACTATCCCACCTCCTTTACATGGATGATCTGAAGCTGTATGGAAAAACATCATCTGAAATAGAATCGCTGCTCAACACTGTCCGTATATATAGCCAAGATATTGTAATGGAGTTTGGCTTGGACAAATGTGCCACACTTACTATCAAACAAGGAAAAATAGTGAAAACTGAAGGAATCAAGATGCCCCACGAAAATAACATTAAGAGTCTGGATGAGGAAGAGTACTACAAATACTTGGGTATCCTTCAAGCTGACAACATCAAGCACACTGAAGTCAAGAAAAAGATTAGAGGTGAATACATCAAGAGAGTGAAGAAGATCTTAAAATCCAAACTCAATGGAGGAAATACCATAAAGGCAATCAACACCTGGGCAATCCCAGTCATTAGGTACACAGCTGGAATAGTGGACTGGACTCAAGCAGAACTAAAAGCAATGGATAGGCAGACCAGAAAAATAATGACAATGAATCATGCCCTTCATCCACGCAGTGACATTGATAGACTTTATCTACCAAGGCAAATAGGTGGGCGTGGAATGCTACAAGTACATCAGATGGTTGAAGAAGAAAAAATGGCTTTGGAAGAATATCTGAAGAACAATGATGAAGATGCACTGAAATTAGTATATCAGGAAGGCTTACTAACTACTGGAGAGACCAAACTGGCCTACAAGAAAGACCAAATGAAGAACAGAATAGAGGCATGGGAAGACAAAGCACTACATGGCCAATACATGAAAAAAATAGCTGGGAAAGCAGATAATAATAAAACCTGGCAATGGCTAAGAGCAGGAAAATTGAAGAAAGAGACCGAGGGACTAATTCTGGCTGCACAAGACCAAGCCTTAAGGACAAATGCATACAAAGTCAAAATTGAGAAGACAGCAACAGACAGTAAGTGCCGCCTATGCAAAGAAGCTGAAGAAACAGTGGACCACTTGGTAAGCTGTTGCAAGAAGATTGCACAGACTGATTACAAGCAGCGGCATGACAAAGTAGCAACAATGGTGCATTGGAAGATCTGCAAAAAATATCATTTGCCTGTAAGCAAAAACTGGTGGGATCATAAAATAGAGAAAGTCATAGAAAATGATAAAATTAAACTGCTCTGGGACTTCAGAATTCAAACAGACAAGCACCTGCAACATAACACCCCAGACTTAACAATTGTCGATAAGAAAGACAAAAAAGTCTGGATAGTGGACGTGGCAGTGCCTGGAGATAGCAGAATAGAAGAGAAAGAACTGGAGAAGATAACAAAATACAAAGACCTACAAATAGAAATAGAAAGACTGTGGCAAAAGCAAGCAAGGGTAGTACCAATAGTCATAGGCTCCTTGGGTGCAATCCCAAAACAACTGGAGCACCACTTGAACACCATTGGCATTGACAAATTTGCTATTAGTCAATTGCAAAAGGCGGCCTTATTAGGAACTGCTTCCATCCTGCGACGATACCTGTAATACCATCAAACATCCACATCTGCCTATCCCAGGTCCTGGGTAAGGACTCGATAGGTAGACAAAATGCCAAATCCAAGCTGAACATCTGGCTGACTGTGCGATGAATAATAATAATAATAATAATAATTATTATTATTATTATTAATATTAATATTATCGATCATCGCACAGTCAGCCAGATGTTCAGACTGGATTTGGCATTTTGTCTACCTATCGAGTCCTTACCCAGGACCTGGGATAGGCAGATGTGGATGTTTGATGGTATTACAGGTATCGTCGCAGGATGGAAGCAGTTCCTAGTAAGGCCGCCTTTTGCAATTGACTAATAGCGAATTTGTCAATGCCAATGGTGTTCAAGTGGTGCTCCAGTTGTTTTGGGATTGCACCCAAGGAGCCTATGACTATTGGTACTACCCTTGCTTGCTTTTGCCACAGTCTTTCTATTTCTATTTGTAGGTCTTTGTATTTTGTTATCTTCTCCAGTTCTTTCTCTTCTATTCTGCTATCTCCAGGCACTGCCACGTCCACTATCCAGACTTTTTTGTCTTTCTTATCGACAATTGTTAAGTCTGGGGTGTTATGTTGCAGGTGCTTGTCTGTTTGAACTCTGAAGTCCCAGAGCAGTTTAATTTTATCATTTTCTATGACTTTCTCTATTTTATGATCCCACCAGTTTTTGCTTACAGGCAAATGATATTTTTTGCAGATCTTCCAATGCACCATTGTTGCTACTTTGTCATGCCGCTGCTTGTAATCCGTTTGTGCAATCTTCTTGCAACAGTTTACCAAGTGGTCCACTGTTTCTTCAGCTTCTTTGCATAGGCGGCACTTACTGTCTGTTGCTGTCTTCTCAATTTTGACTTTGTATGCATTTGTCCTTAAGGCTTGGTCTTGTGCAGCCAGAATTAGTCCCTCGGTCTCTTTCTTCAATTTTCCTGCTCTTAGCCATTGCCAGGTTTTATTATTATCTGCTTTCCCAGCTATTTTTTTCATGTATTGGCCATGTAGTGCTTTGTCTTCCCATGCCTCTATTCTGTTCTTCATTTGGTCTTTCTTGTAGGCCAGTTTGGTCTCTCCAGTAGTTAGTAAGCCTTCCTGATATACTAATTTCAGTGCATCTTCATCATTGTTCTTCAGATATTCTTCCAAAGCCATTTTTTCTTCTTCAACCATCTGATGTACTTGTAGCATTCCACGCCCACCTATTTGCCTTGGTAGATAAAGTCTATCAATGTCACTGCGTGGATGAAGGGCATGATTCATTGTCATTATTTTTCTGGTCTGCCTATCCATTGCTTTTAGTTCTGCTTGAGTCCAGTCCACTATTCCAGCTGTGTACCTAATGACTGGAATTGCCCAGGTGTTGATTGCCTTTATGGTATTTCCTCCATTGATTTTGGATTTTAAGATCTTCTTCACTCTCTTGATGTATTCACCTCTAATCTTTTTCTTGACTTCAGTGTGCTTGATGTTGTCAGCTTGAAGGATACCCAAGTATTTGTAGTACTCTTCCTCATCCAGACTCTTAATGTTATTTTCGTGGGGCATCTTGATTCCTTCAGTTTTCATATTTTTCCTTGTTTGATAGTAAGTGTGGCACATTTGTCCAAGCCAAACTCCATTACAATATCTTGGCTATATATACGGACAGTGTTGAGCAGCGATTCTATTTCAGATGATGTTTTTCCATACAGCTTCAGATCATCCATGTAAAGGAGGTGGGATAGTCTGGCAGATGTTTTTGATGTTTGATAGCCATGTCCTGAGTTATTCAGTATTGTTGACAGAGGAAACAGTGCAATAACAAATAGTAATGGTGATAATGAATCTCCTTGAAATATTCCTCTCTTGATATTAACCTCTCCCAGCCTCTCACCATTGATCTGCAACTGTGTCTTCCATTGTGCCATCGATCTTTGCACAAATTTTCTGATGTTTCTACTGACTCCTGTTATTTCTCGGCACTTTATTATCCAATCATGTGGCAGAGAGTCAAATGCCTTTTTGTAGTCAATCCATGCCACATTCAGGTTGGTCTTCCTTCTCTTGCAGTTTTTCCAAGATCATTTTGTCTATTAGGAGTTGATCTTTTGTTCCTCTGCTGTTGGGGCGGTTTCCTTTCTGCTCAGGTGGAAAGAGATTGTTTTCAACTAGATGCTGTTGCACTGCATCATCTACTACACCAGTTAGTAATTTGAAAGTTGTTGGTAAGCAGGTAATTGGCCTGTAGTTACCTGGTGTTGCCCCTTTTGCTGGATTTTTCATTATTATGTAGGTTTTCCCAGTTGTTAGCCACTTTTCAATTTCTCCTCCCTGTAGTATATTGTTGAACTGCTTGGCAATGAGTGGGTGTATAACAGTTAGATGTTTCAACCAAAACCCATGCAGTTCATCTTCACCTGGTGCTGACCAATTTTTGATTTTCTTTGCTCTTTTTTCTACCATTTTTGTTGTTATTACTAGTTCTTTCATTTCAACTTCTGTTTTATTTGCCTCCACCTCTTTTAACCAAGCCGCATCCTTGTTGTATTTCTTTGGTTTATCCCATATCTGCTTCCA